>NW_028159393.1:20000-40000 GCF_964263955.1 Coregonus lavaretus | reverse complement strand
GCTTGATTTCGTTTGCCCTAGGCCTACAAGGGAACCAGTGTAGTAGTCCCAAAAGTGCAAACTCCAGTTAACACATATCATTGATCAATGACAGCATATCGGGTTCAGAATAGTGTCCAATTCATATTCCTGTAATAATATTGTTGTGTTTTATTATAAAACAATAAAATATTGTTGAAATGGTTTGTTAAATTGGCAGCCATGAGGGTGTGAAATCAATACATTAATTGTTAATGAGGACCTTATTAAGTTATTGATCTCTCCTCAAATTAATCATAGCTGAGTATGGAATATGCCACACCGTGAATATATTGCATTCACTCTACATCATTATCAATAGCTGCTGTGCTGACATAACATAATATAATGAACTGTTTTGTTATTGGCAGCAATGTCTATGTACTGTATCATTTGACATATTTGCCCTTGAATTTACAAGGTCATATTTCCCACATCCTGTTGCATCACCATGTTATTACTGAATATGAGGTGTTATGTGTTATGACTGACTCCATATTTCCTGTTGTTGTTTTGTTTTGAACAGACTGAAGAAGAAATCCCAGTCAGTGGATATTGCCACTCAAGGATTCTCCCCTACCCTGGTGCCAGCCTCGCCGATCAACAAGACTGCAGCACCTGTTACCATGACAACCACGTTGGGGGTGCAGCAAAACAATGCAACCAATTCCCAGAGAATCTGCAGTCCACGGTGCAGCGAGCTGAAACGCGGCTACACCATAGGTAAATGAAAAGTGCTAGAATTCTGATCTGCCCATCTATGTGTGTCCATGTTCCATGTTCCTCCATTTGGCTTTCCTCCGGGACACGAGTCTGTGACAGGAAGAGGAAGGGATGTTGAAGGGTTTGTCTTTGTGAGTGTGAGTGTGTGTGTGTGAGTGTGCGTGCGTGCGTGCAGGTGCATTGTAAGTCATAATAAATACTTTTTGGGGAGTGCTGGCTGGTGCTTGCGGCAGCTATAGGCTACTTTATATTTGTGGAGGAAGATACTTTGCTATTGTCAGAGGTGTAGTAATGATACTTGAGGAAGCACACTTTCTGAGTTGGTCAAATGAGTTTGGGGAGTTCATAATGTAATTCTGTGCACACTATCTCTGACTCATTCTGCCTCTGAAATGTAATTGCCCATTGACTTCCCTACTTTTGTTAGCTAGCTTCAAGGTTGGAGAGAGTACTGCACAAGGTGTTCTGCATGTGTATGACTTTTAATTAATTATGTGGTTTAACCTTGTGCAAACACACCTTGTACATCTTAACCCGCTGTTAATAGAGAGATGATTGGCTGTTGAATTGAACTGACACCAATGGCAAAGTAGGATGCATTGTCAGTCTGTCTGACACACCTTGTACATCTTAACCCGCTGTTAATAGAGAGATGATTGGCTGTTGAATCAAACTGACACCAATGGCAAAGTAGGAGGGCAATGTCAGTCTGTCTGTCAGTCATTCAGTTAGGGCCGATGGATGGTGAAATGAATCAACTCAGTTAAGGATTATTATATTGATCTGTTGGAAGAAGGGGTCCATTAATTACCAGAAAGTCTCAGTAGGCCTATGGGGTGATGTAACGACAACACTCTCTAGTCTTGAATAATAATTTACCCAATTATGTAGCTGGGAAATAACCATATACTATTTTTGTGTTATCTCTGTAACTGGCTAAGTAATTCTAAATGAATAGTGTACAGGTTAATGTTCCCCAGAACACCATAGGCCTACAGCAAATTTCCTTAATTTAGCCTTTACCTATTTAATTTGGAATATACACTGCTCAAAAAAATAAAGGGAACACTAAAATAACACATCCTAGATCTGAATGAATGAAATAATCTTATTAAATACTTTTTTCTTTACATAGTTGAATGTGCTGACAACAAAATCACACAAAAATGATCAATGGAAATCAAATTTATCAACCCATGGAGGTCTGGATTTGGAGTCACCCTCAAAATTAAAGTGGAAAACCACACTACAGGCTGATTCAACTTTGATGTAATGTCCTTAAAACAAGTCAAAATGAGGCTCAGTAGTGTGTGTGGCCTCCACGTGCCTGTATGACCTCCCTACAACGCCTGGTGAGGTGGCGGATGGTCTCCTGAGGGATCTCCTCCCAGACCTGGACTAAAGCATCCGTCAACTCCTGGACAGTCTGTGGTGCAACGTGGCGTTGGTGGATGGAGCGAGACATGATGTTCCAGATGTGCTCAATTGGATTCAGGTCTGGGGAACGGGCGGGCCAGTCCATAGCATCAATGCCTTCCTCTTGCAGGAACTGCTGACACACTCCAGCCACATGAGGTCTAGCATTGTCTTGCATTAGGAGGAACCCAGGGCCAACCGCACCAGCATATGGTCTCACAAGGGGTCTGAGGATCTCATCTCGGTACCTAATGGCAGTCAGGCTACCTCTGGCGAGCACATGGAGGGCTGTGCGGCCCCCCAAAGAAATGCCACCCCACACCATGACTGACCCACCGCCAAACCGGTCATGCTGTAGGATGTTGCAGGCAGCAGAACGTTCTCCACGGCGTCTCCAGACTCTGTCACGTCTGTCACGTGCTCAGTGTGAACCTGCTTTCATCTGTGAAGAGCACAGGGCGCCAGTGGCGAATTTGCCAATCTTGGTGTTCTCTGGCAAATGCCAAACGTCCTGCACGGTGTTGGGCTGTAAGCACAACCCCCACCTGTGGACGTCGGGCCCTCATACCACCCTCATGGAGTCTGTTTCTGACCGTTTGAGCAGACACATGCACATTTGTGGCCTGCTGGAGGTCATTTTGCAGGGCTCTGGCAGTGCTCCTCCTGCTCCTC
Source organism: Coregonus lavaretus (assembly GCF_964263955.1). Lineage (NCBI taxonomy): Eukaryota > Metazoa > Chordata > Actinopteri > Salmoniformes > Salmonidae > Coregonus > Coregonus lavaretus. The sequence goes on along the minus strand of NW_028159393.1, from coordinate 37,171 downwards.
CTTGCACAAAGGCGGAGGTAGCAGTCCTGCTGCTGGGTTGTTGCCCTCCTACGGCCTCCTCCACGTCTTCTGATGTACTGGCCTGTCTCCTGGTAGCGCCTCCATGCTCTGGACACTACGCTGACAGACACAGCAAACCTTCTTGCCACAGCTCGCATTGATGTGCCATCCTGGATGAGCTGCACTACCTGAGCCACTTGTGTGGGTTGTAGACTCCGTCTCATGCTACCACTAGAGTGAAAGCACCGCCAGCATTCAAAAGTGACCAAAACATCAGCCAGGAAGCATAGGAACTGAGAAGTGGTCTGTGGTCACCACCTGCAAAACCAGTCCTTTATTGGGGGTGTCTTGGTAATTGCCTATAATTTCCACCTGTTGTCTATTCCATTTGCACAACAGCATGTGAAATGTATTGTCAATCAGTGTTGCTTCCTAAGTGGACAGTTTGATTTCACAGAAGTGTGATTGACTTGGTGTTACATTGTGTTGTTTAAGTGTTCCCTTAATTTTTTTGAGCAGTGTATAACAAGTTGTGTCAACAAGGCTGTTTCCCAGTGGTCTCTTGAGCTCCTGACTCTACAACCTCATGCCTTAGCAGCAGTGTTGGGGGTTACGCGTTACAAAAGTAACACCGTACTTAATCAGATTACTTTTATGAGTAATGGAGTTAAGTAACATGTTACTTTTTCAAATTGGGTAATTTTAGTACAGTTACTTTGTCAAACAAAGTGTGCGTTACTTTCAGAATCATATCTCTACCGGGATGGGTGTTTCCATGATTCGATCTTGACTTGTTTCCTCATTTAGTTCTCGAGTGAGTGGAGAAAGGCTGTTTGGAGAAATGTCTTGACAGCTGATGTCCATAGAAATGTGTAGAGGGCACACCTCTGATCTTTGCCATTGATCGGTTCTTTGATAGCAAAGCCCATAGAGGGCTTTCTTGTCTAGTGGCAAGTGTACCCTCTATACATCTCTATAGATTCGTGTATGTGCGTTCTATAACCAGAACTGGCGGCTTTAGAGAGATTTTGAATGAAAAGATAAGAAATCTGTACAGATGTTTGGCTTACAGTATACTGTATATGGATAATTAAACAGCTCATATATAGCGCAGCACTTGTAGACTAGCACAGGAAAGCAACGCCACAGATGAGACTAGTGATCAAACCTGAGTTAGTAAGTAGCCTATCCTTGGAAGAGCACACGCGGCTCGCTTTGCTCCCTCCGACAGTCATTTTTTTCATGAAAGTAACACAACGTAATATAACTAGTATTATAAACTGGGTGGTTCGAGCCCTGAATGCTGATTGGCTGACAGCCATGGTATCTCAGACCGTATACCACAGGTATGACAAAACATTTATTTTTACTGCTCTAATTACGTTGGTAACCAGTTTCTAATAGCAAATCAAATCAATTTTTATTTGTCACATACACGTGTTTAGCAGATGTTATAGCGGGTGTAGCGAAATGCTTGTGCTTCTAGCTCTGACAGTGCAGTAATATCTAACAAGTAATATCTAACAATTTCACAACATATACCTAATACACACAAAACTAGTAAGGAATGGTTTTATATATACAGTGGGGAAAAAAAGTATTTAGTCAGCCACCAATTGTGCTAGTTCTCCCACTTAAAAAGATGAGAGAGGCCTGTAATTTTCATCATAGGTACACGTCAACTATGACAGACAAAATGAGGAAAAAAAATCCAGAAAATCACATTGCAGGATTTTTAATGAATTTATTTGCAAATTATGGTGGAAAATAAGTATTTGGTCAATAACAAAAGTTTCTCAATACTTTGTTATATACCCTTTGTTGGCAATGACACAGGTCAAACGTTTTCTGTAAGTCTTCACAAGGTTTTCACACACTGTTGCTGGTATTTTGGCCCATTCCTCCATGCAGATCTCCTCTAGAGCAGTGATGTTTTGGGGCTATCGCTGGGCAACACGGACTTTCAACTCCCTCCAAACATTTTCTATGGGGTTGAGATCTGGAGACTCCAGGACCTTGAAATGCTTCTTACGAAGCCACTCCTTCGTTGCCCGGGCGGTGTGTTTGGGATCATTGTCATGCTGAAAGACCCAGCCACGTTTCATCTTCAATGCCCTTGCTGATGGAAGGAGGTTTTCACTCAAAATCTCACGATACATGGCCCCATTCATTCTTTCCTTTACACGGATCAGTCGTCCTGGTCCCTTTGCAGAAAAACAGCCCCAAAGTATGATGTTTTCATTCCCATGCTTCACAGTAGGTATGGTGTTCTTTGGATGCAACTCAGCATTCTTTGTCCTCCAAACACGACAAGTTGAGTTTTTACCAAAAAGTTATATTTTGGTTTCATCTGACCATATGACATTCTCCCAATCCTCTTCTGGATGCACTCTAGCAAACTTCAGACGGGCCTGGACATGTACTGGCTTAAGCAGGGGGACACGTCTAGCACTGCAGGATTTGAGTCCCTGGCGGCGTAGTGTGTTACTGATGGTAGGCTTTGTTACTTTGGTCCCAGCTCTCTGCAGGTCATTCACTAGGTCCCCCCGTGTGGTTCTGGGATTTTTGCTCACCGTTCTTGTGATCATTTTGACCCCACGGGGTGAGATCTTGCGTGGAGCCCCAGATCGAGGGAGATTATCAGTGGTCTTGTATGTCTTCCATTTCCTAATAATTGCTCCCAGAGTTGATTTCTTCAAACCAAGCTGCTTACCTATTGCAGATTCAGTCTTCCCAGCATGGTGCAGGTCTACAATTTTGTTTCTGGTGTCCTTTGACAGCTCTTTGGTCTTGGCCATAGTGGAGTTTGGAGTGTGACTGTTTGAGGTTGTGGGCAGGTGTCTTTTATACTGATAACAAGTTCAAACAGGTGCCATTAATACAGATAACGAGTGGAGGACAGAGGAGCCTCTTAAAGAAGAAGTTACAGGTCTGTGAGAGCCAGAAATCTTGCTTGTTTGTAGGTGACCAAATACTTATTTTCCACCATAATTTGCAAATAAATTCATTAAAAATCCTACAATGTGATTTTCTGGATTTTCTTTTCTCAATTTGTCTGTCATAGTTGACGTGTACCTATGATGAAAATTACAGGCCTCTCTCATCTTTTTAAGTGGGAGATCTTGCACAATTGGTGGTTGACTAAATACTTTTTTTCCCCACTGTATTTAAGAAAATATACATATATGGACAAGCAATGACAGAGCGGCATGGACCTCGGGGGTTTGTGATATATGGCCAATATACCACGGCTAAGGGCTGTATCCAGGCACTCCGCGTTGCGTCGTGCAGAAGAACAGCCCTTAGCCGTGGTATATTGGCCATATACCAAACCTCCTCGGGCCTTATTGCTTAAATATAACGTGTTACTTTCCACACAAAGTAATATTGTAATAAGTAATATTTACTTTTCAAATAAGTAATCCCAACACTGCTTAACAGCATGGTTAAATCATGCTTAATGAAAAACAATGCTAAGAGCTCTTTGTGACTTTATTGTGTCCTGTCCTTGAGCTTATGTGATTAATTGTCAATGTAAATGAATACAGTTGAAATCCCTGCTGCAGTGGAAGCACTCTGCTACTGGAGTAGGCAGGGTATGGCTGTAAAAAGAGTGTGAATAGTGTGTGGGTCCTTTATTGGCTTGTTTTATAATGGATAATCTCTGGTGACAGACGTAAACATACATCTACATGTCAATAAATATAAAGACAGTTAGCTAGTTAGCTAATTGTAATAGTTAGCTAGCTAGCTGGTGCTAACAATATTTGGTTCTAGGTTGGGACATTAGGCCTATATAATGGGTAAGTAACTAGACATTGACAAGTGACGGTCTCTCATTCTAAACCCCTATCTTGATGTGCTTTATAATCCACCCTTCAGACTAAAGCAACATATCCAGCCAGCCCATTTGGATCCTATCATGCTAATTTATTCTAATAGGAGAATAAATAATAATGTAGCCTAGGGTGGCGATGGCAGCTTGTTGTGCTGTCTGTCTGTGATAGAACCTACCTCCTGGCAGAGCTGTCATTACACCATAAAGACGTTTTAATAACCACACAATCAATGAGCCTCCAACCAGGTTCAACGCTTGAATTTCCACTGATATTCTGAAATGAGGGAGGCGACGGTGGCACTTATTGCGCCCCAAATGACACCTTATTCTTTACATACTAAACTACTTGTATGGGCCCTGGTCAAAAGTAGTGCACTATATAGGGAATAGGGTGCCATTTGGAGTGCAGACACTGTGAAGGATCTGGATGTGTAGGAGTTGTAACCGTCTGTAAGTGCCTGTAAGTGCCTGGAAGGGTGCGCAGCCTTAAAAGTCTGTCAGTGGGAAGCTGGAGCTAATGGCTTCTGAGAGGGTTATTCACCTTGTCCTTTTGTAGCTCTCCTTTCTCTCTCTCTCTCTCTCTCTCTCTCTCTCGCTCTCGCTCTCTCTGTCAGTCTGACTCTTTATTCCCTAATGTATTAACTGTTTCTCTGACCCATGGGGTTCGTTGCGGGAATCTGTCTCAAGGACGGTAGAGGCAACAGCTTTGTGCGTTGCTCCAACCTTGGCCGCAGTGTGAGGTGAGATGTATTATCACAGTACAGCACTGCTGTTTGACTTATCTCTGTGGACACACAGACTACAGAGATCGAGAGGACGGCGGTGCATGCTAACACAAATATTCTGGTCAAACCGAGTGAGTAGACAGAGGAACATCCAACGAAAGTCACAACGTCCTCTCTAAAGGGTCTGACATTTCTGTGTGTGTGCGTGAATGGGTGCGTGCATGTGTGTGTCAGTCAGGTTGCGCTTTGGCTGCTACTGTTAACTGGAACAATGTCAGGATTTTTGCTATCTTTAAATTCCCGTCTATAAATTCTACTTGACTAGCTAGAGATGCTGCTCACCGTTATGGTTGTTGACAGTTATAGGCCTAGTCACTGCTTTAGGCAGAACATGAGTGTTCATTTCTCCTCATATTTCTACTAACTGTCTCAGGGGGTTTGTTGCTTGTGTTTACCCGTAGTAACAGCTGCCAGGGGTGGCAATTACAGTATGTACACAACTGCTTGTCATGTCCCACTGACACTGTATGCATTTGGACAGTTACTTTGAATTGGTACAATCTACTTTTTCCTGCCTGAACAGCCCAAACAGTGTTTGGAATTTAATGTGCTTTGTCATGGTGCAAAATCAATGTTTTATTCTTCTGTCTCTTGTTTGTTATTATGTTCCCCACCATGCTGATCAATTGCCTTCCCTCTCCCAGTGTCTGTCTGTCTCTGTCTGTCTGCCCCCCAGTGTCTGTCTGTCTGTCTGTCTGTCTGTCTGTCTGTCTGTCTGTCTGTCTGTCTGTCTGTCTGTCTGTCTGTCTGTCTGTCTGTCTGTCTGTCTGTCTGTCTGTCTGCCCCCCAGTGTGTGTCTGTCTGCCCCCCAGTGTGTGTCTGTCTGCCCCCCAGTGTGTGTCTGTCTGCCCCCCAGTGTGTGTCTGTCTGCCCCCCAGTGTGTGTCTGTCTGCCCCCCAGTGTGTGTCTGTCTGCCCCCCAGTGTGTGTCTGTCTGCCCCCCAGTGTGTGTCTGTCTGCCCCCCAGTGTGTGTCTGTCAGACAGAGGTAGTGTTCCAGTCCGTGTCTGAAATGACACCCTACTGTATGCTCTATATCAGGGGTGTCAAACTCATTTTAGCTCAGGGGCCACATGGAGGAAAATCTATTCCCAAGTGGGCCGGACCGGAAAAATCATGGTATATATAACTTAAAAACAACAACTTCAGATTGTTTTCTTTGTTTTAATACGATCAACATACAACATAAAGCTGGAGCCTGAGGACAGTGTGTCCAAAATAGTACAAGCACAACATCACTATTAATCATAAAACACGTCAAGTTTATTTGAACATTCTAAAGAAAAAGAACACACAAACACACAATGCCTCAGTGATTAACAGAACTGTTTCACAGATCACAGAACTATATCAGGGTGTCATTTCTCAGGCAGAAATGTAGATAAAAATAATGAAATCCTGTTCCCCAAACAAGTGCAAGAACCACAGAGTCAAGAATAGGTTAAATATACAAATAAAATAAAATCAATTAAAAACAATAGCACATCAACATAAAAACATATAAACATAAATCTGAAAGCGTTGCTCAAACTCCCGTAACAGTCCAGTTATTTTATCTTTGAACCGCTTCATGTCTGCCACATGTTGGGTCGCGCACACATTTTTCAGACAGGGGAAGTGAGCTGCATCACCACCGGCAAGTTGCGTCTCCCACAATGACAGCTTCAACTTGAAAGAACGTATGCTGTCATAATACTGCGTGACAACTTTGTTGCGCCCTTGCAGCTGTTTGTTCAAGTTATTCAGGTGCTCTGTAACATCCACCATAAATGCAAGGTCCGGCATCCATTCTGCGGAATGAAATTCTAACACTGGTTTGCCCTTTTCTTCCATGAACTGTTCAATTTCTTCCATGAACTGCAAAATACAGTGAAAAGTCCAAAAATCACGTCCTCCATTTGCAGATTGCACTTTCTCTCTGAACTTTGTCACAACGCCTGCTTTTTTCCCGATCATTGAGGGCGCACCATCTGTAGCCAGGCTGACAGCGCGGGACCAGTCCACTCCGACCCTGTCCAGCGCGCCGACGAGTGCGGTAAAAATATCAGCTGCTGTCGTTGTATCTGTCATCGGCACCAACTCCACGAACTCCTCGGTGACGGTCAATGTGTCATCAACTCCGCGGATGAAAAAATTGCCAGTTGTGCAACATCTGTAATGTCCGTGCTTTCATCAATTGCAACCGAAAACGCAATATTTTTTATATATTTTTTTTTATTTCACCTTTATTTAACCAGGTAAACCAGTTGAGAACAAGTTCTCATTTACAACTGCGACCTGGCCAAGATAAAGCAAAGCAGTGCGATAAAAACAACAACACAGAGTTACATATGGGGTAAAACAAAACAAAATCAAAAATACAACAGAAATACAATTAATATACAGTGTGCAAATTTAGCAAGTTATGGAGGTAAGGCAATAAAATAGGCTATAGTGCAAAATAATTACAATTTAGTATTAACACTGGAATGATGTGCAAGAGATGATGTGCAAATAGAGATACTGGGGTACAAATGAGCAAAATAAATAACAATATAGGGATGAGGTAGTTGGGCGGGCTAATTTCAGATGGGCTGTGTACAGGTGCAGTGATCGGTAAGGTGCTCTGACAACTGATGCTTAAAGTTAGTGAGGGAGATAAGTGTCTCCAGCTTCAGAGATTTTTGCAATTTGTTCCAGTCATTGGCAGCAGAGAACTGGAAGGAATTGCGGCCAAAGGAGGTGTTGGCTTTGGGGATGACCAGTGAGATATACCCGCTGGAGCGCAGACTACGGGTGGGTGTTGCTATGGTGACCAATGAGCTAAGATAAGGCGGGGATTTGCCTAGCAGTGATTTATAGATGGCCTGGAGCCAGTGGGTTTGGCGACGAATATGTAGTGAGGACCAGCCAACAAGAGCGTACAGGTCACAGTGGTGGGTATTATATGGGGCTTTGGAGACAAAACGGATGGCACTGTGATAGACAACATCCAATTTGCTGAGTAGAGTGTTGGAGGCTATTTTGTAAATGACATCGCCGAAGTCAAGGATCGGTAGGATAGTCAGTTTTACGAGGGCATGTTTGGCAGCATGAGTGAAGGAGGCTTTGTTGCGAAATAGGAAACCGATTCTAGATTTAACTTTGGATTGGAGATTCTTAATGTGAGTCTGGAAGGAGAGTTTATAGTCTAACCAGACACCTAGATATTTGTAGTTGTCCACGTACTCTAGGTCAGACCCGTCTAGAGTAGTGATTCTAGTCGGGTGGGCGGGTGCAAGCAGCGTTCGGTTGAAGAGCATGCATTTAGTTTTACTAGTGTTTAAGAGCAGTTGGAGGCTACTGAAGGAGTGTTGTATGGAATTGAAGCTCGTTTGGAGGTTTGTTAACACAGTGTCCAATGAAGGGCCAGATGTATACAAAATGGTGTCGTCTGCGTAGAGGTGGATCTGAGAGTCACCAGCAGCAAGAGCGACGTCATTGATATACACAGAGAAAAGAGTTGGCCCAAGAATTGAACCCTGTGGCACCCCCATAGAGACTGCCATAGGTCCAGACAACAGGCCCTCCGATTTGACACATTGAACTCTATCTGAGAAGTAGTTGGTGAACCAGGCGAGGCAGTCATTTGAGAAACCAAGGCTATTTAGTCTGCCAATAAGAATGCGGTGGTTGACAGAGTCGAAAGCCTTGGCCAGGTCAATGAAAACGGCTGCACAGTACTGTCTATTATCGATCGCGGTTATAATATCATTTAGGACCTTGAGCGTGGCTGAAGTGCACCCATGACCAGCTCGGAAACCGGATTGCATAGCGGAGAAGGTACGGTGGGATTCGAAATGGTCGGTGATCTGTTTGTTGACTTGGCTTTCAAAAACTTTTGAAAGGCAGGGCAGGATGGATATGGGTCTGTAACAGTTTGGATCTAGAGTGTCACCCCCTTTGAAGAGGGGGATGACCGCGGCAGCTTTCCAATCTCTGGGGATCTCAGACGTTACGAAAGAGAGGTTGAACAGGCTAGTAATAGGGGTTACGACAATTTCGGCGGCTAGTTTTAGAAAGAAAGGGTCCAGATTGTCTAGTCCAGATGATTTGTAGGGGTCCAGATTTTGCAGCTCTTTTAGAACATCAGCTGTCTGGATTTGTGTGAAGGAGAAGCGGGGGGGGCATGGGCAAGTTGCAGCGGAGGGTGCAGAGCTGGTGGCCGGGGTAGTGGTAGCCAGGTGGAAAGCATGGCCAGCCGTAGCAAAATGCTTGTTGAAATTCTCGATTATTGTAGATTTATCGGTGGTGATAGTGTTTCCTAGCCTCAGTGCAGTGGGCAGCTGGGAGGAAGTGCTCTTATTTTCCATGGACTTTACAGTGTCCCAAAACTTTTTGGAGTTAGTGCTACAGGATGCAAATTTCTGTTTGAAAAAGTTAGCCTTTGCTTTCCTAACTGCTTGTGTATATTGATTCCTAACTTCCCTGAAAAGTTGCATATCACGGGGGCTATTTGATGCTAATGCAGTACGCCACAGGATGTTTTTGTGCTGGTCAAGGGCAGTCAAGTCTGAGGAGAACCAGGGGCTATATCTGTTCTTAGTTCTGTATTTTTTGAATGGGGCATGTCTATTTAAGATTGAGAGGAAATTACTTTTAAAGAACAACCAGGCATCCTCTACTGACGGAATGAGATCTATATCCATCCAGGATACCTGGGCCAGGTCAATTAGGAAGGCCTGCTCGCTGAAGTGTTTTTGGGAGCGTTTGACAGTGATGAGGGGTGGTCGTTTGACCGCGGACCCGTTACGGACGCAGGCAATAAGGCAGTGATCGCTGAGATCCTGGTTGAAGACAGCGGAGGTGTATTTAGAGGGTAAGTTAGTCAGGATGATATCTATGAGGGTACCCATGTTTACGGATTTAGGGTTGTACCTGGTAGGTTCGTTGATAATTTGTGTGAGATTGAGGGCATCTAGTTTAGATTGTAGGATGGCCGGGGTGTTAAGCATATCCCAATTTAGGTCACCAAGCAGTACGAACTCTGAGGATAGATGGGGGGCAATCAATTCACATATGGTGTCCAGGGCACAGCTGGGGGCTGAGGGGGGTCTGTAGCAAGCGGCAACAGTGAGAGATTTATTTCTGGAAAGGTGGATTTTTAGAAGTAAAAGCTCAAACTGTTTGGGCACAGACCTGGATAGTATGATGGAGCTCTGCAGGCTATCTCTACAGTAGATTGCAACTCCACCCCCTTTGGCAGTTCTATCTAGACGGAAAATGTTATAGTTGGGGATGGAAATTTCAGAATTTTTGGTGGCCTTCCTAAGCCAGGATTCAGACACTGCTAGAACATCAGGGTTGGCGGAGTGTGCTAACGCAGTGAATAACTCAAACTTAGGAAGGAGGCTTCTGATATTTATGTGCAGAAAACCAAGACTTTTACGGTTACAGAAGTCAACAAATGATAGCTCCTGGGGAGTAGGAGTGATACTGGGGGCTGCAGGGCCTGGGTTAGCCTCTACATCACCAGAGGAACAGAGGAGGACTAGAATAAGGATACGACTAAAGGCTTTAAGAACTGGTCTTCTAGTGCGTTGGGTACATAGAATAAAGGGGGCAGTTCTCCGGGCGTTGTAGAAAAGATTCAGGGCATTATGTACAGAAAAGGATATGGAAGGATATGAGTACAGTTCAGGTAACCCTAAGCGTTGGGTAACAATGAAAGAGATAGCGTCATTGGAGGCATCGATTGAGCCGGTCTCGGCGTGTATGGGGGGAGGAACAAAGGAACTATATGAGGCAGTTTGAGAGGGACTAGGGGTTCTACATTGAAATTGTATAATAAGAACTAACCCAAACAGCAATAGGCAAGGCATAATTGACATGGGAGAGAGGCATAAAGCAGTCACGTGTTATTAGAGAGAGCTAAGACACAACTGGAAATAGCGATAACGTTTGGGCTAAGACTAAACAGAATAAACAGGACAGAGTACCGTGTAAAGGAACAGTCCAGCAGGCATCAGCTGTGCAGCTGAGTGATCATAAGGTCCAGTGAACAGCAATATGTGAGTCCGAGAGCAGTTCAAATTGGTGCTTCAGCACAGCTAGCAGGGAGCACAGTTGTGGTTTGCGTGTGCTAGCGGGCCGGGGCTGGCAGATGGATCTTCGTGGTCGTCGCAACGGGAAGCCGGTTGAAACCACATCAGACTATTTCGTCGGCAAACCAGTCGTGTTGGATCGGCGGGGCTCAGTGTCAACACTAGGAGGTCCCGTCCGGTTGACAGAGAGGTAGATAGCCGGGAGATGGGCCTGAGGCTAGCTCAAGGCTAACTGGTGCTTGCTATAGGGCAATGGTAATGGTAATCAGCCAACAACAGGTTGCAGCTAGCTAGCTGGTTGTGATGATCCGGCGCTAGGGTCCAGTGATTCCGGCAGAAAGTCCAATAAGCTATGGGTCGATAGCACGCTGGGTCGATAGCACGCTGTGCAGACTGGCCGACGAATTGTCCAGGCTAGCTAGAGCTGGCTGGTGGATAGTGTAGGCCACGGACAATGGTGAAGACGCTAACGGTGACTAATAACAGGTAGCCACTATTTTCAGCTTACGGTTCTTGATGAAAGTTATAAAGAAATAATATAATCCTTTCCACGTTGGGTGAGGCGGGTTGCAGGAAAGTATATTTAGTTAAAGAATGAAAGTAAAAAATTGAGAAATATAGACAAAAAAACTAGAAACGGGATATTTACACAGGACGAAAAATAAAAGCGACCGTACTGCTACGCCATCTTGGATTGTAAATTACTTTACTTTTTGCTTCAACTGGCTGTCCAAATCCACTGAAAGATCGGAAATCCTGTCTGCAACTGTGTTTCTTGTCAGGCTGATATTTGCAAAAGCCTGCCGCTTTTCAGGGCACACAATCTCCGCTGCCTTCATCATGCATGTTTTTACAAATTCACCCTCACTAAATGGTTTTGAAGCCACTGCGATTTCATTAGCAATGAGGTAGCTAGCTTTCACTGCAGCGTCACTGATGTCTCGGCTGTGAGTAAACACAGACTGCTGTTTCTTCAGACCCGCCAACAGTTCATTCACCTTCTCTCATCTCCGCTGTCCTTGAAAGTTGTCATATTTGTCGGCATGAAGACTCACATAGTGGCGACGAAGGTTATATTCTTTCAGCACTGCAACATGCTCTGAACACACCAAACATACAGCTTTCCCATTCAATTCCGTGATTAAATAGGATGACCATTTTTCTTGGAACACTCTGCACTCTGCGTCCACTTTTCTCTTTTTTGACAGAGACATATTGGGGCAATGAGGGTGCCAAAGCACATAATGTTAAAAGTAGAAGCCGTAATAAATATCGCGGGCAAAACAAAGTAGCTCATTGGCTGCACGTGCTTGACCTACTTGCTCTGCCCCGGTATAAACAGTTTGCTTGCTTAACACAATTGCTATTGCGCCATCCAGTGGACGCAATTGGAACAGCAGTTAATTTTATTGAAAAATTGCAGCATTTTTATACTTTAAAAAAAAAAAAAAAAAGTTTTTTTTTTTTTTTTTTTTTTTAAATCATCTCGCGGGCCGGATTAAACCCGTTTGCGGGCCTGATCCGGCCCGCGGGCCGTACGTTTGACACCCCTGCTCTATATAGTGCACTACTTTTGACCTGAGCCCAGAGCCCTGTATAGTGCACTATATAGGGAATATGGTGCCATTTTGGACGCAGCCCCAGTCAGGCAGCAGGCAGTCTCAGGTGTTTAATTGTGCCCATATAAAGTAATGAGGTAAAGTAAAAAATTACAAGTAAAGTTATTACATGGGAGCATTTTTTTCAAAGGTTAATGGTATGCTTTACTCATCCCCTGGGAGACGTGGGCTAGGTTGGATGATAACTTGGTTATAAGGCTGAATGTCACCTCTGTTTCCTGGGTTTGGAGCTTTGAACTTTCTTAGTCATTGCATATTATTGTCTTTGCGGATTTAGTGCTCTCAACCTTTCCCCCTTTTGTGCTCTCTTTCCCTCTCTCTGTCTCTTTCCATCTTTCTCTCTCGTTGTCTCTCTCTCTCCACATCCCTTCACCCACACTGCATTCATTAACCGTCTGAATTATTGAGAGGCATATCTCACGGTAGCAAAGATTTAGTGACCAGGTGGGTCACAGCTATCCATTACACCAGCCATACCTTCCATTGTCCTTCAAGGCAAATGAAATCAGACGTTGTAGCTCTTGGTTTTATCAATCTAAACAATAAACCGTTTTTTTCCATTCAGGACAGTCTTTTCTGTGACAGTGTCCCAAATGGCACCCTATTCCCTACATAATGTGCTACTTTTGAACAGAGCCCTATGGGCCCTGGTCAAAAGTAGTGCAGCATATAGGGAATAGGGAGCTATTTGTGGCACAGTCTGTGTAGAGGAGATGTTTGACTGAATGATAGTTAGTATCGAGCACATTGACCAAAGACCACCATCAATCCGGACCAACAAGACAAGGCTTTGATAATGTCGCATACCGGTAGCTGTCTCTCTTTTCAATGTTACCCCAGATTAAAGGGTGGGTGTGGAGGATTTCCTGCTATTTACAACTTGAGAGAGATACAATAATACGTTTAACCAGAGCTACCATAAAGCATTGTTAGCCGGATAATCAATCTTCATGTTGGGATTTATGTGTGTACGCATGCATGCACGCACACACCCCTCCTCATGTCCTCTCAATGTCATTGGCCTATGCTATGACACAGATGTTCTTTAGGCCTTGGATAGCTTCCAAATCTATCCCATGTTAAATATTGTATATTCTAGCTACATGATTCCGTTAGGGACTATCGTTAAGACTCAGTATCACTAACAATATAAAGGACACTAATACAGTATTTTATCCTCAATGGTCTTTTATATGAGTCAACAACTCTCAGGTAGATTCAAGCCCCAAGCCCTTGTCATGGCGGGGTTAATTCACACAACCGTATTGGCTAAATAACCGTTAGGGGACTAGTATCTGCCTGAAGGCCACATAGGCTGCGTCACAATGACACCCTATTCCCATTATAGTGCACTACTTTTGACCAGGGCACATAGGGCCCAAAGTAGTGCACTGTATAGGGAATAGGGTGCCATTTGGGACAGAACTATAGATCAATGACAGTGGCCATGGGATTCATAACAATGGCCATGGGAGAGTTTCAACTTTACCTAGCAATGAAAACATTTTATTTTCTCTCTTGGTCAATTCAGCAGCGGGGAGCTGAATTTACTGCAGTGTATTGTAAAATATCTGCCTTTGGGCCAGTGGTGTAGTTACGTTGACTGGAAGTCTCTCTGCAGCCCTCATCTCCTCTCCTCCAATCTGCGTTCAATTTATAAATGCCACCGTGCTAGTAATCACACTGTTTCCACACTTAGTTTGGAGAAGTAAGTTTGCAGCCAGCCAGCCAGCCAGCCTGTCGTCCCATGCCAGGGATTGATTACATACAGCTCAAATGAAGACTAAGCAGTTTTTTCCTGCCGCTGTGTGTGTGTGTGTGTGTGTGTGTGTGTGTGTGTGTGTGTGTGTGTGTGTGTGTGTGTGTGTGTGTGTGTGTGTGTGTGTGTGTGTGTGTGTGTGTGTGTTTGTGTGAGAGAAAACAGGAAGGGCCACTGCTAGCCTATTGATTCATTTTACAGCAGGGGGAAAATAAGACCTGCCTCTCCAAATAACTGTTGATATTTGTTTTCGTTTTACTCATGATTTTATGGGATCCCATTACACTGAAACAGCTATATTTCACCGTCCTGTGTTTGTGTTTCACACACATGCGTTGATGCAGCAGGATCAACTTGGTAAGAGTTGTATTTATTGTTACCCATTAAATGTTTGCTTACTTCTTGCATATTCAGTGCTATATTAATTCGTTTCAGAATGGCACTTGTAGGACTGATGCCAGTAAGGAGCATAACATTTTTACCATTCACACAATCGTTAAGGTTATTTACACATTTATTTAGCGACAGGAGTTGGCTACAGAACACAAAAATGTCGTTTTTTTCTGTGCAGGTTTCCCGGACACAGATTAAGCCTAGTCCTAGACTAAAATGCTTGCGCAATGGAGAAACCGTCCGTCTATGTTTTCCATATTACAGACCCAAAACAGAAGTATGTTGATTGATTCCTCTAACTGGGTGATTTGCACTACATTTGACCCCTTCTATTGACCAGATCTCTAATGAAGTGTCTTATTGTCAGAGTTTAGTGTGCAGGCAGCACCGCAGCCCAATTGAGGCCGAGGCATGGGGAAGGCCCAGGTCCAACAGTAGTCTTGCAGTCCTTGAAATGTGAACACCCCTTTTAGCAGCATGTGATTCATTCTGATCCAGTAGCGGTGCGTGGGTAAAATCACTAGGAAGCCAAGCCAGAAAAAAGCCAAATTACAACTTATGTGTTGTGATATTTGCGTTGTTTGTTTGCTCTATATCCTGTTAGTTCATATGCCTTGACACTGTGATATATAGGCCTAAGGCCGAGACAATAAGAAGACACAGTGGCAGAACAACACATTTGTTTCATCACAAAACTGGAGCGCAATCTCTGTCCGGTGAAATCCACAAAGCATATTGCATGTAACAAACAGTTACTTGACCTACAGCATGGTCAAGCAAGTTAATGTGTCTGACATTTTCGGACTACTAAACAACTATTGATTTGGAACCACAGAGAGTTAGTCAACATTTCACCATAATAAAATCACCTATGCTTTGTGTGTGTGTGTGTGTGTGTGTGTGTGTGTGTGTGTGTCTGGCTGGCTGGCTGGCTGTCTGTGTCTCCGTGCAAGTAGAAAAAACTTGTTGACTCACCCTACTTGTAGAGAAACCCCAATGCCATCCTCCTCTCTTTCATGTTGACAAACGGTCTATGACTCTGTCATACAATACACACTTTGATTTTTTGTTGCTTGCTCGCTAGCCTAACTTCCTTTTATGGGCATCGTTAGCTAGTTAACATTAGCCTTCTACATCTAGCTGCATATTGAACTTCCATCTTCTCAGGCCAGGTGCACAATGTATGAATTTATGGTTGGATCAGAATCGCCGTTATAATCATTGGCCAGTATGGAGAATTAAGTAAAACCACAAGTCCAAATCCCTATCTCCATCCATAGCTAATTTAGGAAAGGACCAATTTTGACTAACTAGCTAGCCACTGCAGGACAACAACACAACGAGATGCAACAATTCAAGTTGTTTCTGTCAATGACGTATGCTCTCGATGCGGTATAATAGGGAGTGAAGCCAAATCCAAACTGGCTTCCCTTTACACTTTATTTTGGTGCGCAAAGACCATTCACAGATGAGCTCACTCAGTTTAGCTTAACACTGATTAGCTATTTTTTTATTTTATTTTATCAAGGGAAGCCAAATGCTCGCTGGCTTCCCTTTCATTCAATGTTATAGGCAGCAACAATGTCATACTTTCTTTGACCAGACAGCATCGGATAGATGGCCTACACATACAGAGACAGAGGGGCGCTGTTTCGCTCGCTTGGATGCTTTCTCCAGTGAGATACATTCAGCCTCTTGCAAATGGAAGGAAAATTATGAAACGCAGAGAGACGAAAGATGAATTATTTTATGATTATAAAAAAAAATTTTGGGGGGGCCTGGCTTCCCTTGTCATTCATGAATACACGCCACTGTTGCGATCCACCTTCTCAACCCCCCTCCTTGAACTCCCCTCTCCTTATTCTAATTAAGACTTTGTATTGTACACGCTCCAGGGCCCGGGTTGGCCATGTACTAGTTTATCCAAGGGGAAGAATATAACTGCGGGACAAGATTTAGCTAACAGTGCAGTATGCAGTCTATACAACACGGGTCAGTGGACAGTGCATTCATTACATCTCGTTGAATGTTAGTGTGCCGGCCCAGAACATTCTCTTTGGTGCTGCATCAGAGTATAGACTATACACCATAGTGTTTCATGCTCGCTTGGACTCTTACAATCAGTTCTACTGTCCCAAAGAAATGTGTTACACGGCTCAGCCTACATGATAATAGTCTATCTGTTTGACTATACTGTAACGAATACAACGACAATAACAACAACTCACATCTCAGCTCATCCAAAATGTGTCTGCCCAGCTCATAATTTAACCAACAAATTATCCATCTCGCGTATTTCAGAGAAGAGAGATTCATTATCCAATTTAGGCCCTGTGTTATGGATGGAAGCAGTGATATCATAGTGATGGATGGAGAGGGATAGATGGAGGATAGATGGATTGAGTACAGACCCTTTGTCATGTTTGTCAGTTTGATGGGGGACACAGACTGGGTGATGTGTCCAAACAGACTGGGTGATGTGTCCAAACAGACTGGGTGATGTGTCCAAACAGACTGGGTGATGTGTCCAAAACAGACTGGGTGATGTGTCCAAACAGACTGGGTGATGTGTCCAAACAGACTGGGTGATGTGTCCAAACAGACTGGTGATGTGTCCAAACAGACTGGGTGATGTGTCCAAACAGACTGGGTGATGTGTCCAAACAGACTGGGTGATGTGTCCAAACAGACTGGGTGATGTGTCCAAACAGACTGGG
>NW_028159393.1:0-15000 GCF_964263955.1 Coregonus lavaretus | reverse complement strand
AGAGAGGAAGCCAAAAGGACTCTGCTACTGTTACAATACAATGGTAACAGTTGACTTAATCTCGGCAACCCTGAACCAAATATCTTGTGAACACCGGCCTTTTGTTTTAGTCTTTCACAGACTAGACTACTAAAAGCCTGCATTTACAATGCTTTATAACTTGTTGTAAAGTACCAAACCACTTCGTTAGTAATAGGAGGAAACCTTGAGAGGGGCCAAACTCTGCCTGACTCTGTTTATATGGCTCTGGATGTACCCATGTTGACCTATTGCTTTGTCACAATTTAGAGTAAATCTGTCAACCATTCATGAGCTCCTAATAATAATTATAATTATAATAATAATAATAATAATAATAATAGGTGATTTATAAATCAGGCTGCGCTTTTAATTGTAACCAGCAGATGGAGCACAACATATGTCTTACCTTGGTGAACACAGTCATTGTATCTATTAATTCATTTAGATCACTTTTTATTTCCAGTTCAGGGTTTTAAAACTCATTTGTCTTTCTCTCTTTCATTTCTTACCATATCTCTGCTGATGAATAATACATTGGACTGTTTCCAGTTCACTACCTAATTCTGCTCCCCAATTATTACACCCTGTCCTGGTCTGTTGGGTTCTTCACTGTTCCACACACATTTACCCATTCCAAATGCCATCTCTTCTTCCCTTGGTGTCTGAAGAGACACTTATATGCCGCAGTAGTACTATGAGTCCCTGGCCTTATGCTGTATGGTGGGACACAAGTGGAGTGGCTGCCTGGCTATGTGCTTTCCTCAATTTATTACAATGTTATTAAGATGAGAGTGAGATTTTTTTCAGTTCCCATGAGTGTCATGCATGTCATCTTTAAGTAAAGACTTAGTTGCAGCAATTGAGGGGAAAAGGATAGATAGGGGTGAAACAGAAACCCTCCAGGGCGAGTGCACACCATGACATAAAGGTTCAGACCTCTTGGCTGTTGGCCTCGCACATTCAGGGAGACACTAATTTATAAGACCTAAATAAACCATATTGATAATGGACCTTGCACCTCTAGGCCAAGGCTAAATATTAGAATATAAACAATATAACAATGCCCTATAACAAAGTATAACAATAAACATGTATTAATTGTGTAGGTCGGATATAGTAGCTACATAATGCACTTTATGATCTTGTGTTTTTTTCACAACGTCAATCGTTTATTCTAGAATTATTAATCAATAATATGTATCCATAGACTGCAGTGAGTGCAGGGCACTGCTTGACGCCAGACAGTCACGTCATCAGGGGAAAAAAAGTTGTACAGTTGTTGACGTGTTTCAGTTTCTATTTCTGCGTCTGCTGAAGTGTACTGGTTTCACTGCGTTACACTTTTTTTTAAATAGTTTTTATCGCAATCTTATCGCGATTGTGTTATGACAGTGATATCAGAAAAGTCTTATTTTTAAACAGTTGTTAGTTTCAGTTTCTGCGTCTGCTGAAGTGTACTGGTTTCACTGCATTACACTTTTTAAATAGTTTTTATCTCAATCTTATCGCGATTGTGTTTTGACAGTGATATCAGAAAAGTGTTATTTTTAAACAGTTATTTTTAAACAGTTGTTAGTGATAACTAAGGTGCATCCATGTTGTGATAGTCGTACGAGTTCCACAGTATGGACTACATTCTGTCTGTCACCGGGAGTAGTGTGCGAGCTGTCAGGGGCGCGCTGTCGAATAGAATCTGGCCTGCCTCGACTTCGACTCGGGGAAATTCCGATGGCTCTTCCCCGGAACACTCTGGACCTGTGCACGACAACATTATCAACATGAACACAGGTGTGAGTATAGACTTGGAACCGAACTTGTTTATTGTGTAATGTTTCAGAGTTGAGACTACCGTAGATTAAGTCAGTCTGTGTTTTTTTAGAACAACCTACAGTATATTTTCAGTAGTCTTGTCATAAGGTCAAGAAGTTGCAATCAAATCACGAGTGATAACGATGGAGTTTACACATTTGCCTGCGCAGGCTTCTTAAAGCCACAGTCTGTAATTTCAACCAATTCAATATACCCAAATGCTTTATTTCGAATGCTATGGCTTACAAATACCATCATACAAATCTGCATTGTAACTTATACCCGAAAAACTAAGGATTCATTACCAAAAAGTGATGTCTGTGTGCTTTGATTGAAGGTTAGCGTTAACATACAGCATTGTTGTGATACACATCTCCAATTCAGGCATTTTACAGTGGACACTATTCTACACTGTCATTGTTCACAACAGAACTGGTGTAACTCAAGCCTCAAGCCTATGGTAATACATACTACTACAGGAATTGCCATTTTAACACACACACACTCACACAGCTCTGAGCAGTTCCCTCGTCAGTTGGCCAACGCTTCCTTTACCTTACACACCAGTTCATGTAAGGGTCCTAGACTGCTCATTCATCACAGTAGGGACAGAACGCCACTGAGGGGCTCTTCTCAGGCCTGTCTACCTGCCTCTCTCCTCTCAGTAGGGCCATGGCCTGCAGCCACACACACACACAAAGTAACACACATACAGACACACACACACACTGTCTGCACTAGGGGAGAACTAGAGGGACTGTTAATGAACTGGCCTCAGTGGCGTTTGGTTTCCCAGGAAGGCACAGTGGGCAGCAGAGCATGCATCTTATTAATCTCTGTCCTAATTAGACCAAACTATTATCCTGCTGACTGCTACAGAGCCCACCTTTTCTCAACTACAATACATACCCACCCACATACAGACACAGACACAGACACAGACACACGGCCTTCTGGCTGCTATCAATCAATCAATCAATCAATTTTATTTTATATAGCCCTTCTTACATCAGCTAATATCTCGAAGTGCTGTACAGAAACCCAGCCTAAAACCCCAAACAGCTAGTAATGCAGGTGTAGAAGCACGGTGGCTAGGAAAAACTCCCTAGAAAGGCCAAAACCTAGGAAGAAACCTAGAGAGGAACCAGGCTATGAGGGGTGGCCAGTCCTCTTCTGGCTGTGCCGGGTGGAGATTATAACAGAACCATGCCAAGATGTTCAAAAATGTTCATAAGTGACAAGCATGGTCAAATAATAATCAGGAATAAATCTCAGTTGGCTTTTCATAGCCGATCATTAAGAGTTGAAAACAGCAGGTCTGGGACAGGTAGGGGTTCCATAACCGCAGGCAGAACAGTTGAAACTGGAATAGCAGCAAGGCCAGGCGGACTGGGGACAGCAAGGAGTCACCACGGCCGGTAGTCCCGACGTATGGTCCTAGGGCTCAGGTCTCTCAGTTGGCTTTTCATAGCCGATCATTAAGAGTTGAAAACAGCAGGCTGCTACAGACCTGACTTGTTCTCAGCTGTAATACACCAGTGTCTATAATACTTTGAGCATTTATTTTATCTTGCCTGGAGTGCCAGGTGGTCAAGGATTGGGGATTGCACTTTTGGGAGTTTTCTATTGGTTCTATTGCAACAGGCAAGCTCAGTCAAGCACAGCTAAAGTATTGGGCATGATTTAAAATAGTATTTGAACCCAGGTCTGGAATAGGCCTACACATAATTGGATGTCTTTTTCATAATGTTGGGAAAAAAATGTACCACCAATTGTGTGGAACGTTTCAGTTTGATGTACTGTGATGGTGTTGGATGGTGTCCTGTCTTTGTGGAGAAGAGTTGTTAGGCCTATATCATATTGGTTGTTGATTGAACCTTTCTAGGAGTATAGGTCTCATTATGGATTTATTGGGATGGAGAAAAATTACTTCATGAAAATGTATTCCTCATTAACAATAGCAACTCCCAAATGTGAAATGCATTGAGGGCAAAAATATTTCCATATTAATTTTCCATATTTATATTGAGCCTCGCTGGTTAGGCATGTGCAAATAGCAAATCCGATTGAAGATTTGTAATGCTTCACTGGTTTAGCTCCAGTGTGTCCTCACAGTAACCCAACAATCAGTGATTATTTCAATTATCATTATTAAATAAACAAAACCAAAATGTTATGAAGGTGTTACAGATGCTTTATAAGGGTGATTGAATGTCGTCGTGAGCAATGATGCTTTGAGATAAACAGGCGTAACAACCTTTGACCTTTCCTTGTAAACAACAACAACTGTGTCATACTGTCATCATGTGCAGCAGTGCTTTAGGCTACTGCACAGTGTTTGTATTGGCTACTTACTGATATCGACTGGCTACAATTCATGTTTAGTATGCCCAAGTGGAACTAACATACAGTGGCAAGAAAAAGTATGTGAACCCTTTGGAATTACCTGGATTTCTGCATAAATTGGTAATTAAATTTGATTTGATCTTCATCTAAGTCACAACGATAGTAAACACAGTGTGCTTAAACTAATAACACACAAATTATTGTATCTTATTTGTCTGTATTGAATACATCATTTAAACATGCGCAGTGTAGTGAACCCATAGGCTAATGACTTCTCCAAAAGCTAATTGGAGTCAGGAGTCAGCTAACCTGGAGTCCAATCAATGAGACGAGATTGGAGATGTTGGTTAGAGCTGCCCTGCCCTATAAAAAACACTCACAAAATTTGAGTTTGCTATTCACAAGACGCATTGCCTGATGTGAACCATGCCTCGAACAAAAGAGATCTCAGAAGACCTAAGATTAGGAATTGTTGATTTGCATAAAGCTGGAAAGGGTTACAAAAGTATCTCTAAAAGCCTTGATGTTCATCAGTCCACGATAAGACAAATTGTCTATAAATGGAGAAAGATCAGCACTGTTGCTACTCTCCCTAGGAGTGGCCGTCCTGCAAAGATGACTGCAAGAGCACAGTGCAGAATGCTCAATGAGGTTAAGAAGAATCCTAGAGTATCAGCTAAAGACTTACAGATATCTCTGGAACATGCTAACATCTCTGTTGACGAGTCTACGATACGTAAAACACTAAACAAGAATGGTGTTCATGGGAGGACACCACAGAAGAAGCCACTGCTGTCCAAATAAAAAACATTGCTGCATGTCTGAAGTTCGCGAAAGAGCACCTGGATGTTCCACAGCGCTACTGGCAAAATATTCTGTCGACAGATGAAACTAAAGTTGAGTTGTTTGGAAGGAACACACAACACTGTGTGGAGGAAAAAAGGCACAGCACACCAACATCAAAACCTCATCCCAACTGTAAAGTATGGTGGAAGGTGCATCATGGTTTGGGGCTGCTTTGCTGCCTCAGGGTCTGGACAGCTTGCTATCATCGACAGAAAAAGGAATTCCCAAGTTTATCAAGAAATTTTGCAGGAGAATGTAAGGCTCTCTGTTCGCCAATTGAAGCTCAACAGAAGTTGGGTGATACAACAGGACAACGACCCAAAATACAGAAGTAAATCAACAACAGAATGGCTTCAACAGAAGAAACTACGCCTTCTGGAGTGGCCCAGTCAGAGTCCTGACCTCAACCTGATTGAGATGCTGTGGCATGACCTCAAAAGAGACTGGTTCACACCAGACATCCAAAGAATATTGCTGAACTGAAAAAGTTTTGTAAAGAGGAATGGTCCAAAATTCCTCCTGACTGTTGTGCAGGGTCTGATCTGCAACTACAGAAAATGGTTGGTTGAGGTTTTTGCTGCCAAAGGAGGGTCAACCAGTTATTAAATCCAAGGGTTCCCTCTAGAAAAACATAAACAGGGGAGCAAATGCGTCACCTAATATTCTATTAAGAGATTATTATTGGACACCTCTGTCCATTAGATCTCTCTGTTACCTAGATACCAACAGTAGACACCTTCACAACAATCAAAGCAACATTTGCAGCGATGCATCTATCTGACCCTGCATGTTAAAGGGTGATCCCACTGTTTTCTGCAGAGGTTGCAGTGGCAGCGTTATTTGTTTTTAGTCTTTTTTAGAGTTAATGCTAAACTGACAGGCCAGCAACCGCAGCCTGATTAGGAGGTCAATGTCTGACCAACCCTCCTCTCAATATACTGCTGTGACTGTTTGTCTAAGCAACACTCACATCAAACATCTTCTCAACGTCTTCTCAACCATAATTGAACAACGTGTTTACTGTTTACCAAGACTACCCATGAGCCTGAGCAACAACCCAATCCATTTAAATTTTTTCCTGTGAAATATTTTCTGCCAAAGAGTGTTTTAGTGAGGTGAGAGGATAAGATAAAGACTGAACATTAAAGCCGTCAGAAATCTGAGATGGAATGTGCTGGGTGGTGTTTGCTTGCTGGGAAATGTTCATCAAGTTGTCAACTCTCATTCCTGTGTGATAGTTAGTCACACAGATACATTTAAAGACTGGCTCATTTCCCCCCTGTGATCTCTGTGGACCATTGTGGTTGGACAGGGAGCTTAGCTGACTGTGGTTGGATGATTGATGATGTCATACAGTTGGTCGATTTCAGCTAAATGGTGGTGAGTCCAGTGGAGATAGCAGACTAGAGAGAGGTGGTAGATTTGTGATACATACTTTCTTCTGACCAAGGCCTGGCTGGCTGGTGAGTGACACTGGCTCACTGAGGATCAGTAGAGAGCGAGAATGCAGAGTTTTGGTTCTCCTTTTAGCTGAGCTCATCACTTCTCCTCACCTCAGGGTATTGATTCAGGCAGTAACCTGAGAGGTTGGTTGCTGTTGCAGCAGTCAGAGATGCAGAGAGCCAGAGGATCAACAGGTGAGCTTCTCCTACAGCATTGATCCACAGGTAGAGAGGGTTACATTCCAGTGTCCACATGCATTCTACAGTAGCCTACTTGTGTAGAATGCATGTAAAATACATTGCTTCAGTCTGAGAAGTATGCTATTATGGTTATTGGTGGGAATCAAGCTTTGGCTACTGGGGTCCTTTGGTCCTTGACCAACCAACAGACCAGGGGCCTTTTCAGTGACTATACATACAGTATTACTGTGGAATGTTTATATGCACAAGCCCCAGGTAACAAGAACATTGTTATTACATAGTTATTAAGGTTTTTGTGTATATTTCTTCCTCACATTTCTATTCGGGATTTCAAAATATTTAATCAAATGAGATAGGTGATATCTAAATGTATGTTTAAATGTTAGAAATATCCTTTTCATTATTTCATTTTATAAACGATAGAAAAATATATAATCTAGCTACTGTATTCAGGAGACAGAAAAACATGCCTTTTATGTTAAACCAATAAATAAATAAATAACAACTTGATTTACCAACTGAACATTGCACACAAGGCAATAACCCAGGAGCCGATGGAGAGATCATGGTGTGATTAGTCGCCCTGGAGTGCGTGCTAATGAGGCAGTCTGGATGGGGTGACCGTCAACTGAGCCTGTGACAGCATCAGGGTTTGATTAATTGACCTGGAGCCAGTGTTAATGACGGGGCAGAGGCTGGACGAAGGGAGGGGGAGAAGGAGAGGAGAGGGTGTTCTGCTTAAAACACATTGACTGGTCTGCTCCCCCTCTCCTCTCCTCCCTGTCCTGACACAGAAGACACAACACAAAGTGCTGCTCCAGCAAAGTTTGGTCGTACTGGGTGGTGATGGTGCTGTATGTAGGGGAAAACTGACTGCATCATGCAGAGAGCGAGAGAGAGGGGGGAGAGCAATAGGGAGAGAGAGAGCGAGAGCGATAGGGAGATAGAAAGAGAGGGCGAGAGAGTGTTAGCAAAGGGTTTTGGGCTGTCGTCGTGTGCTTCCTGGGTGTAGTTTGACAGCTCACTAACATGTGGACCACACCGCTCGCATTACGTGCGCAAGCATTGCAAAATAAATGTACACATACGTGTTATTCAATCATTGCATCCACACTGCTCGCGCGCGTCTGCGTAACCAGGCGCTAAAATAGAACTTGGTTCTATTTGTGACGCTTGATGCTCTGCAAGTCCCGCCTCTCCCATCTCCTCATTGGTTTTTAGGAGCATATACCCACGTGGGTGATTGAAAGATGAACTGAGGTCCACACTCCAGTCCAGTTGGTGGTGGTAATGCACCTTAAAGTTGGTTGCCAACCGCCATATAAAGTCCAAAGAAGAAGAAGAAGCCTGAAGGAGGAGAGATTACTAGAAACAAACTCGGTTTACCTTTTTATCTGTGGATTAATTGTCAGAGTAGAGGACCTTGTGCATTTCAGGAAAAATAACAACCCGATGTTTATATCCCAGGACAAATTAGCTAGCAATAGCAAGCTAGCTAGCTAAATTGCCCTAAATGTTTAATGCTTTTCGACCTATCCCCAAATTAATATAGTTGGTTCAGAGTTCGTTTTGATATTTCAACCTGCGTGTCCCGATAGCGTCTGGTGTGGGTGGACAAAATCAACATGCGTGCGATGGTGCACGCGCACACCCGGTCTAGTCAGCATGTAAGCCAATGCATATTCATTACAATGGCTGCCGTGCTGTTATCGCCCCATTAGAGTCAGGGAAGTCAAGGCCATGTCTCACCTTATACATATACTGTATATGGAATAAGTTATACTTTTGCCTCCTTGTGCGTTTTCTGAACATTATGGGCCTGTCATACAGAACCTGTCAGAGGATGTTATTGTAAAGTACTATGTATCAACATGTTGTGACTGGTGTAATTACAGTTTTACTACACAGGTATAAGAGATGAAGATAACTTAATGTAAAGTGTTACCAGTAGGTGCCCTCCACCCCTCAACACCCTGTCCTGAGATGCTACATGACTTACCTAGCTAAATAAAATGAATGGCAGTATACTGTAAGTAGGACCCCTCCCTCCCCTCTCCAACTCCTCACCTCACTTCTCCAACTCCTCACCTCACTTCTCCAACCCCTCACCTCTCCTCTCATCCCCTCACCTCTCCTCTCCAACTCCTCACCTCTCCAACCCCTCACCTCTCCTCTCCATCCCCTCACCTCTCCTCTCATCCCCTCACCTCTCCTCTCCAACTCCTCACCTCTCCACCCCCTCACCTCTCCTCTCCTCTCCATCCCCTCACCTCACCTCACCTCTCCACCCCCTCCCTCAACCTTCACAACCCCCTGGCCAGACAGACCAGCTACATTATAAAGTACGGTAGAGTAGAGCACCTTTTCATTACCACAGACAGAGCTCTTGCCTCCTCTGCTGTTAACAGGAGTGAGTGAGGGGCTGCTATAAATAACTTTACATCCGCCACTAAACCATGGTGCGGAGAGGAAATTACCTGGCTGTGTATTAGTGTAGGCTAGCTGGGGAAATGAACGGGACATTACAAACAAATTCTCCCCCTGCGCTGTTCCCCTACAAAGCATTTGTTAACGCACAGGAGGGGGGCATATGTATTTCTTTGGACTTCACTTTGGAGTCCAGATGCAGCCATTTGCACTGAAACACTGTCTCAATTCCAATCTACTGGCCTGCAACATTCTTAAGGAACAGGGAAGTTGGTCACCAGTTGCTGTTCATTGCTATTCCTCTGTGTGTGTGGTAGATTGTGGTAGAATGTGTGTGTGGTATGAACCTGCAGGGCTGTACAACACTAATCACAGAGTCAGAGAGAAGAGCTGTACACATCTCCTGTTCCACTGCCTACCCTGCTTACCCTCTCTGCCCCACAGATCCCTGTCAACAAACACATTCTAGAACTAGCTAAGGTCAGCTTGACCGTAACGCATTCTCACCGACTTGAACTCATGTGGCCCAATGCATGCCTACCTGGCTATCTCACAGGGAAGGAACTCCCAATAGGTATCCTTCAGGCTAGTGATAGAAACCAGTCACAGTCATCATCATGCAGGCATTCTCTGCTGCTGCGGTCCTCCTTGTGACTATTAGACTACATCTTGGCATGAGTTACATCTTTGTTTTCTAATTATACAGCCTTCCTTTCAGTAAGTCGCAAGACCGGACTCACACACTGTTCAGCACCAGTGTTGTGTTATCATTTCAAATGCCAAAGATAATGTTGTAACTAGATGGTAATTTTCAATGAAAAATAATTGTGGGACTTGCTTTAAATCTTTAAAAGTATATTTGTGGTAGTGGGAGAAGTTTAAATTGTTTTACTTAAGAGAAGCCATTAAATATAGTCAAAGTAACATTTTGTAAAATAATTGGTCTGATTACTTTGATAGACGACAATATCAACCTTATTACTTTGGATACAACAGTAGTAGGCCTGATTACCAACAATGAAGAGACAGCCTACAGGGAGGAGGTGAGGGCTCTGGCGGAGTGGTGCCAGGAAAATAACCTCTCCCTCAATGTCAACAAAACGAAGGAGCTGATCGTGGACTTCAGGAGACAGCAGAGGGGGGCACGCCCCCATCCACGTAGACAGGACCACATTTGGAGAAGGTGAAAAGCCTAAAGTTCCATGGCGTACACATCACTGGCAATCTGAAATGGTCCACCCACACAGACAGTGTGGTGAAGAAGGTTCAACATCGCCTCTTCAACCTCAGGAGGCTGAAGAAATTTGGCTTGGCCCCTAAAACCCTCACAAACTTTTACAGATGCACAATTGAGAGCATCCTTTCGGGCTGTATTACCGCCTAGTACGGCAACTGCACCGCCCGCAACTGCAGGGCTCTCCAGAGTGTGGTGCGATCTGCCCAACGCATCACCGGGGGCACACTGCTTGCCCTCCAGGACACCTACAGCACCCGATGTCACAGGAAGGCCAAAAAGATAATAAAGGACATCAACCACCCGAGCCACGGCCTGTTCACCTCGCTATCATCCAGAAGGCGAGGTCAGTACGGGTGCATCAAAGCTGGGACCGAGAGACTGAAAAACAGCTTCTATCTCAAGACCATCAGACTGTTAAATAGCCATCACTAGCCGGCTACCACCCGGTTACTCAACCCTGCACCTTAGAGGCTGCTGCCCTTTGTACTATACATAGACATGGAATCACTGGTCACTTTAATAATGGAACACTAGTCACTTTAATAATGTTTACATACTGTTTTACTCATTTCATATACAGGGGGGCAAAAAAAGTATTTAGTCAGCCACCAATTGTGCAAGTTCTCCCACTTAAAAAGATGAGAGAGGCCTGTAATTTTCATCATAGGTACACGTCAACTATGACAGACAAAATGAGATTTTTTTTCTCCAGAAAATCACATTGTAGGAGTTTTAATGAATTTATTTGCAAATTATGGTGGAAAATAAGTATTTGGTCAATAACAAAAGTTTCTCAATACTTTGTTATATACCCTTTGTTGGCAATGACACAGGTCAAACTTTTTCTGTAAGTCTTCACAAGGTTTTCACACACTGTTGCTGGTATTTTGGCGCATTCCTCCATGCAGATCTCCTCTAGAGCAGTGATGTTTTAGGGCTGTCGCTGGGCAACACGGACTTTCAACTCCCTCCAAAGATTTTCTATGGGGTTGAGATCTGGAGACTGGCTAGGCCACTCCAGGACCTTGAAATGCTTCTTACGAAGCCACTCCTTCATTGCCCAGGCGGTGTGTTTGGGATCATTGTCATGCTGAAAGACCCAGCCACGTTTCATCTTCAATGCCCTTGCTGATGGAAGGAGGTTTTCAATCAAAATCTCACGATACTTGGCCCCATTCATTCTTTCCTTTACACGGATAAGTCGTCCTGGTCCCTTTGCAGAAAAACAGCCCCAAAGCATGATGTTTCCACCCCCATGCTTCACAGTAGGTATGGTGTTCTTTGGATGCAACTCAGCATTCTTTGTCCTCCAAACACGACGAGTTGAGTTTTTACCAAAAAGTTCTATTTTGGTTTCATCTGACCATATGATATTCTCCCAATCCTCTTCTGGATCATCCAAATGCACTCTAGCAAACTTCAGATGGGCCTGGACATGTACTGGCTTAAGCAGGGGGACACGTCTGCACTGCAGGATTTGAGTCCCTGGCGGCGTAGTGTGTTACTGATGGTAGGCTTTGTTACTTTGGTCCCAGCTCTCTGCAGGTCATTCACTAGGTCCCCCCATGTGGTTCTGGGATTTTTGCTCACCGTTCTTGTGATCATTTTGACCCCACGGGGTGAGATCTTGCGTGGAGCCCCAGATCGAGGGAGATTATCAGTGGTCTTGTATGTCTTCCATTTCCTAATAATTGCTCCCACAGTTGATTTCTTCAAACCAAGCTGCTTACCTATTGCAGATTCAGTCTTCCCAGCCTGGTGCAGGTCTACAATTTTGTTTCTGGTGTCCTTTGACAGCTCTTTGGTCTTGGCCATAGTGGAGTTTGGAGTGTGACTGTTTGAGGTTGTGGACAGGTGTCTTTTATACTGATAACAAGTTCAAACAGGTGCCATTAATACAGGTAACGAGTGGAGGACAGAGGAGCCTCTTAAAGAAGAAGTTACAGGTCTGTGAGAGCCAGAAATCTTTCTTGTTTGTAGGTGACCAAATACTTATTTTCCACCATAATTTGCAAATAAATTCATTACAATGTGATTTTCTGGATTTTTTTTCCTCAATTTGTCTGTCATAGTTGACGTGTACCTATGATGAAAATTACAGGCCTCTCTCATCTTTTTAAGTGGGAGAACTTGCACAATTGGTGGCTGACTAAATACTTTTTTCCCCCACTGTATATATATATATATACTGTATTCTACTGTATTGTAGTCAATGCCACTCCGACGTTGCTCGTCCTAATATTTATATATTTCTTAATACGATTCTTTTACTTTTAGATTTGTGTGTATTGTTGTGAATTGTTAGATACTACCGCACTGTTGGAGCTAGGAACACAAGCATTTCGCTACACCCGCAATAACATCTGCTAAATATGTGTATGTGACCAATAAAATGTGATTTGATGGGGCAGCTAGATCACACATTTCATTGTAAATAACTGCACTCAGACTACTACACTTTACTAGAATACCACAGTATATGACAACTGTAATAAAGAAGTACAGAAAACAATGAGTCTGTACGTTTTCAAGTTTGAACAGCGTTTCTAGCTTAAACGTTGTACGGGTGCTAAAGAATATTATTAATAATAAGCCAGAAGTTTGACAAAGATTTAAAGTGGGATGTTTGCTGTCGCAAGTCCCATTAATTAAATGAAGAGCAACAGTATATCAGCTGTGGTGGTGTAACTGTTGCTTTAATTCTGTTTCTTTTGGAGAGAGAAAGATGCAAATTGAATTAGATAACATGACCTTGACCCACATCTGTGAAATCTGGTCTTACACAACCCACTGTTTTTGCTGAGATAATCATTTAATGAGACTGGCTGTGGCCCCAGGCACAGTTGCTCCCATTATTTGTGACTTTCATCTCGCTTAGTTGCCATCTCGCACTCTAAAACACAACGCTTGTATTCGCAGTATGCACTGCACAATTGAAAAAATATATATTCAATGCTGTTGTTTAGTGTGCAACAATGTGTCACACAAACAGAACATTTGATTAACTGAGTAACTTCATTTGTGATGACAGTGTTTAATCAATTGTCTCCTATAGATCTCATTTTGGGAAATTCATTATAAATGTCAATTTTTTGTTACTTGATAACATTCAGATAACACTGTGTACAGAATGTTATTTTTGCCCTAGCAGAAAATTGCAGAGTTTATCTGGCAGGCTGTTTGTTAGAAGTGAACAGGTTCTCTGTAAAGGGGCAAGGGGGGTGATCATGTGTTCCTGTGGTGTCGACCCACTGAGATCAGATTATCCTTTGTTGTTTAACGTTGTGGTTCTGCTCTGCTCCCAGAGTGAGGAAATGGCTGTGTTTCTGGTGGCACATCATCACACTCCATGTTGTGGTTCAAATTTAGACTATTCTCGCCCTCACTATGCAACACCCTGCAGCTGTGAATGTAGCTCTGAGTCTCTCCCTACCTCTCTCTCTCTCTCTCGCGCTCTCTCTCTCTCTCTCTCCTCTCTCTCTCTCTCTCTCTCTCTCTCTCTCTCTCTCTCTCTCTCTCTCTCTCTCTCTCTCTCTCTCTCTTCTCTCTCTCTCTCTCTCTCTCTCTCTCTCTTTCTGCTCTCTCTGTAGCTCTCTCTTGCTTTAGAATCAGGTGATATTTATTCTTGGTCTTCGGCTTAACCCTCATACCACCATGTCAGTGTTTTGGTATCACATTAGTGTTATGTCTATGACCTGAAACAATATGTAACAGAGCTTCATGTCAGATACACTGCTGTCATACAACTGTATTAGTAGTGGGTGTCAAATAAACCAAAAGAGACAGCAGGGACACCATACTGTATATATGCTTCAATGCACATCTGTTCATCGTTTGATCACCAAAGCTATCTCAGGCTTTATGGTGCATTTGACAGACTTAAACAAACATTAAACCTACTACATTACCTATCATTGTGAATACAGAGTGGAGTCATGGCTACAGCTCCATCTGAAGCAGTTCCTCTTCTTCTCTCCCTGTTCAGTGCAGTGAGTCCTGAGCCCCAGAAATAGAATGGCTGCATGGAGAATGACTCATGTTTTCAGCCGAGCTGCTCTGTGACAAAGACAGAAGAAGTAAAGGACTTGTTAGGCTTCTGATCTGATCTGCTGCACATAGCCTACATACTGTACATAATGGGGTGAACCTAGCCGACTGAGAGACGTGCACTGTACTGTACTGTAAGCCTTCCACCCCCAGCCCTAGGCACCTGCTCTCTCCCAGCCCCATCCATGTGATCTCAGATCCAGCCCTACACCCCCAGCCCCAGTCCTATCCCCCAGCCCTTAACCCATACCCCCATATACCTATACCCCATAGAATACCTGAGTCACTACCCCTCTCCTGTCTCCCTAGCCCCAGCTCCATCCCTAGTCCAAGTTCTCAGATCCTGCCTTCAGCCCCTTGCTCTCCCCTCCCTCCCAGTCCTCCTCAGTTCCTCATGGAGGTCAAGGTGCTGTGTGTCTGCTGTGAGAGGAGAGGCAGCAGCAGGGGGAAGACAAGGTGAACGGAATCAATGCATGTCATGTGGTGGAAGGCTACAGAGAGAGAGAGGGAACGAGAGAGAGGAGGAGAGCGAGGGAAGAAGAGAGAGAGAGCTAGAGTGGCGAGAGCTTGCGAGGAGAGGGAGAGCGAAAGAGGCTCCACTCCGCTCACATCGCAGGCTGACTG
>NW_028159394.1:72500-86147 GCF_964263955.1 Coregonus lavaretus | reverse complement strand
AGAGAGAGAGAGAGCTGGGTTAGAGCTGGGTCATGGTTAGAGCTAGGAGATCTGTCATACGGGACATGACACTGATTACGTCTTAGGCTGATACCCTTTACCCTATATAGTGCACTGCTTTACCAAAGCCTGGTCTAGAGTAGGGCTTATTCAGGTTCTGTATGGTCTTCAGAGATGGGTGCTAAAATCCAGCTGATAATAATCTCCTCTACAGTATTGGGTTGGTATGCCTTAGTTTTCATGTGGCCAGTCAGGTCAGGACTATCCACTGTTATATTATATACACATAGTCAGGTCAGGACTATCCACTGTTATATTATATACACATAGTCAGGTCAGGACTATCCACTGTTATATTATATACACATAGTCAGGTCAGGACTATCCAGTGTTATATTATATACACATAGTCAGGTCAGGACTATCCACTGTTATATTATATACACATAGTCAGGTCAGGACTATCCACTGTTATATTATATACACATAGTCAGGTCAGGACTATCCACTGTTATATTATATACACATAGTCAGGTCAGGACTATCCACTGTTATATTATATACACATAGTCAGGTCAGGACTATCCACTGTTATATTATATACACATAGTCAGGTCAGGACTATCCACTGTTATATTATATACACATAGTCAGGTCAGGACTATCCAGTGTTATATTATATACACATAGTCAGGTCAGGACTATCCACTGTTATATTATATACACATAGTCAGGTCAGGACTATCCACTGTTATATTATATACACATAGTCAGGTCAGGACTATCCAGTGTTATATTATATACACATAGTCAGGTCAGGACTATCCACTGTTATATTATATACACATAGTCAGGTCAGGACTATCCACTGTTATATTATATACACATAGTCAGGTCAGGACTATCCACTGTTATATTATATACACATAGTCAGGTCAGGACTATCCACTGTTATATTATATACACATAGTCAGGTCAGGACTATCCACTGTTATATTATATACACATAGTCAGGTCAGGACTATCCACTGTTATATTATATACACATAGTCAGGTCAGGACTATCCACTGTTATATTATATACACATAGTCAGGTCAGGACTATCCAGTGTTATATTATATACACATAGTCAGGTCAGGACTATCCACTGTTATATTATATACACATAGTCAGGTCAGGACTATCCACTGTTATATTATATACACATAGTCAGGTCAGGACTATCCACTGTTATATTATATACACATAGTCAGGTCAGGACTATCCACTGTTATATTATATACACATAGTCAGGTCAGGACTATCCACTGTTATATTATATACACATAGTCAGGTCAGGACTATCCACTGTTATATTATATACACATAGTCAGGTCAGGACTATCCAGTGTTATATTATATACACATAGTCAGGTCAGGACTATCCAGTGTTATATTATATACACATAGTCAGGTCAGGACTATCCACTGTTATATTATATACACATAGTCAGGTCAGGACTATCCACTGTTATATTATATACACATAGTCAGGTCAGGACTATCCAGTGTTATATTATATACACATAGTCAGGTCAGGACTATCCAGTGTTATATTATATACACATAGTCAGGTCAGGACTATCCACTGTTATATTATATACACATAGTCAGGTCAGGACTATCCACTGTTATATTATATACACATAGTCAGGTCAGGACTATCCACTGTTATATTATATACACATAGTCAGGTCAGGACTATCCACTGTTATATTATATACACATAGTCAGGTCAGGACTATCCAGTGTTATATTATATACACATAGTCAGGTCAGGACTATCCACTGTTATATTATATACACATAGTCAGGTCAGAACTATCCACTGTTATATTATATACACATAGTCAGGTCAGGACTATCCACTGTTATATTATATACACATAGTCAGGTCAGGACTATCCACTGTTATATTATATACACATAGTCAGGTCAGGACTATCCACTGTTATATTATATACACATAGTCAGGTCAGGACTATCCACTGTTATATTATATACACATAGTCAGGTCAGGACTATCCACTGTTATATTATATACACATAGTCAGGTCAGGACTATCCACTGTTATATTATATACACATAGTCAGGCCAGGACTATCCACCGTTATATTATATACACATAGTCAGGTCAGGACTATCCAGTGTTATATTATATACACATAGTCAGGTCAGGACTATCCACTGTTATATTATATACACATATTCAGGTCAGGACTATCCACTGTTATATTATATACACATAGTCAGGTCAGGACTATCCACTGTTATATTATATACACATAGTCAGGTCAGGACTATCCACTGTTATATTATATACACATAGTCAGGTCAGGACTATCCACTGTTATATTATATACACATAGTCAGGTCAGGACTATCCACTGTTATATTATATACACATAGTCAGGTCAGGACTATCCACTGTTATATTATATACACATAGTCAGGTCAGGACTATCCAGTGTTATATTATATACACATAGTCAGGTCAGGACTATCCACTGTTATATTATATACACATAGTCAGGTCAGGACTATCCACTGTTATATTATATACACATAGTCAGGTCAGGACAATCCACTGTTATATTATATACACATAGTCAGGTCAGGACTATCCAGTGTTATATTATATACACATAGTCAGGTCAGGACTATCCACTGTTATATTATATACACATAGTCAGGTCAGGACTATCCACTGTTATATTATATACACATAGTCAGGTCAGGACTATCCAGTGTTATATTATATACACATAGTCAGGTCAGGACTATCCACTGTTATATTATATACACATAGTCAGGTCAGGACTATCCACTGTTATATTATATACACATAGTCAGGTCAGGACTATCCACTGTTATATTATATACACATAGTCAGGTCAGGACTATCCACTGTTATATTATATACACATAGTCAGGTCAGGACTATCCACTGTTATATTATATACACATAGTCAGGTCAGGACTATCCACTGTTATATTATATACACATAGTCAGGTCAGGACTATCCACTGTTATATTATATACACATAGTCAGGTCAGGACTATCCACTGTTATATTATATACACATAGTCAGGTCAGGACTATCCACTGTTATATTA
Source organism: Coregonus lavaretus (assembly GCF_964263955.1). NCBI lineage: Eukaryota > Metazoa > Chordata > Actinopteri > Salmoniformes > Salmonidae > Coregonus > Coregonus lavaretus. The sequence continues at coordinate 82,988 of NW_028159394.1, read as the reverse complement.
TATACACATAGTCAGGTCAGGACTATCCACTGTTATATTATATACACATAGTCAGGTCAGGACTATCCACTGTTATATTATATACACATAGTCAGGTCAGGACTATCCACTGTTATATTATATACACATAGTCAGGTCAGGACTATCCACCGTTATATTATATACACATAGTCAGGTCAGGACTATCCACCGTTATATTATATACACATAGTCAGGTCAGGACTATCCACTGTTATATTATATACACATAGTCAGGTCAGGACTATCCACTGTTATATTATATACACATAGTCAGGTCAGGACTATCCACTGTTATATTATATACACATAGTCAGGTCAGGACTATCCACTGTTATATTATATACACATAGTCAGGTCAGGACTATCCACTGTTATATTATATACACATAGTCAGGTCAGGACTATCCACTGTTATATTATATACACATAGTCAGGTCAGGACTATCCACTGTTATATTATATACACATAGTCAGGTCAGGACTATCCACTGTTATATTATATACACATAGTCAGGTCAGGACTATCCACTGTTATATTATATACACATAGTCAGGTCAGGACTATCCACTGTTATATTATATACACATAGTCAGGTCAGGACTATCCACTGTTATATTATATACACATAGTCAGGTCAGGACTATCCACTGTTATATTATATACACATAGTCAGGTCAGGACTATCCACTGTTATATTATATACACATAGTCAGGTCAGGACTATCCAGTGTTATATTATATACACATAGTCAGGTCAGGACTATCCACTGTTATATTATATACACATAGTCAGGTCAGGACTATCCACTGTTATATTATATACACATAGTCAGGTCAGGACTATCCACTGTTATATTATATACAGTGGGGAAAAAAAGTATTTAGTCAGCCACCAATTGTGCAAGTTCTCCCACTTAAAAAAGATGAGAGAGGCCTGTAATTTTCATCATAGGTACACGTCAACTATGACAGACAAAATGAGAAAAAATAATCCAGAAAATCACATTGTAGGATTTTTAATGAATTTATTTGCAAATTATGGTGGAAAATAAGTATTTGGTCAATAACAAAAGTTTCTCAATACTTTGTTATATACCCTTTGTTGGCAATGACACAGGTCAAACGTTTTCTGTAAGTCTTCACAAGGTTTTCACATACTGTTGCTGGTATTTTGGCCCATTCCTCCATGCAGATATCCTCTAGAGCAGTGATGTTTTGGGGCTGTCGCTGGGCAACACAGACTTTCAACTCCCTCCAAAGATTTTCTATGGGGTTGAGATCTGGAGACTGGCTAGGCCACTCCAGGACCTTGAAATGCTTCTTACGAAGCCACTCCTTCGTTGCCCAGGCGGTGTGTTTGGGATCATTGTCACGCTGAAAGACCAAGCCACGTTTCATCTTCAATGCCCTTGCTGATGGAAGGAGGTTTTCACTCAAAATCTCACGATACAAGGCCCCATTCATTCTTTCCTTTACACGGATCAGTCATCCTGGTCCCTTTGCAGAAAAACAGCCCCAAAGCATGATGTTTCCTCCCCCATGCTTCACAGTAGGTATGGTGTTCTTTGAATGCAACTCAGCATTCTTTGTCCTCCAAACACGACGAGTTGAGTTTTTACCAAAAAGTAATATTTTTGGTTTCATCTGACCATATGACATTCTCCCAATCCTCTTCTGGATCATCCAAATGCACTATAGCAAACTTCAGACGGGCCTGGACATGTACTGGCTTAAGCAGGGGGACACGTCTGGCACTGCAGGATTTGATTCCCTGGCGGCGTAGAGTGTTACTGATGGTAGGCTTTGTTACTTTGGTCCCAGCTCTCTGCAGGTCATTCACTAGGTCCCCCTGTGTGGTTCTGGGATTTTTGCTCACCGTTCTTGTGATCATTTTGACCCCACGGGGTGAGATCTTGCGTGGAGCCCCAGATCGAGGGAGATTATCAGTGGTCTTGTATGTCTTCCATTTCCTAATAATTGCTCCCACAGTTGATTTCTTCAAACCAAGCTGCTTACGTATTGCAGATTCAGTCTTCCCAGCCTGGTACAGGTCTACAATTTTGTTTCTGGTGTCCTTTGACAGCTCTTTGGTCTTGGCCATAGTGGAGTTTGGAGTGTGACTGTTTGAGGTTGTGGACAGGTGTCTTTTATACTGATAACAAGTTCAAACAGGTGCCATTAATACAGGTAACGAGTGGAGGACAGTGGAGCCTCTTAAAGAAGAAGTTACAGGTCTGTGAGAGCCAGAAATCTTGCTTGTTTGTAGGTGACCAAATACTTATTTTCCACCATAATTTGCAAATAAATTCATAAAAAATCCTACAATGTGATTTTCTGGAAAAACATTTCTCAATTTGTCTGTCATAGTTGACGTGTACCTATGATGAAAATTACAGGCCTCTCTCATCTTTTTAAGTGGGAGAACTTGCACAATTGGTGGCTGACTAAATACTATTTTTCCCCACTGTACACATAGTCAGGTCAGGACTATCCACTGTTATATTATATACACATAGTCAGGTCAGGACTATCCAGTGTTATATTATATACACATAGTCAGGTCAGGACTATCCACTGTTATATTATATACACATAGTCAGGTCAGGACTATCCACTGTTATATTATATACACATAGTCAGGTCAGGACTATCCACTGTTATATTATATACACATAGTCAGGCCAGGACTATCCACTGTTATATTATATACACATAGTCAGGTCAGGACTATCCACTGTTATATTATATACACATAGTCAGGTCAGGACTATCCACTGTTATATTATATACACATAGTCAGGTCAGGACTATCCACTGTTATATTATATACACATAGTCAGGTCAGGACTATCCAGTGTTATATTATATACACATAGTCAGGTCAGGACTATCCACTGTTATATTATATACACATAGTCAGGTCAGGACTATCCACTGTTATATTATATACACATAGTCAGGTCAGGACTATCCACTGTTATATTATATACACATAGTCAGGCCAGGACTATCCACTGTTATATTATATACACATAGTCAGGTCAGGACTATCCACTGTTATATTATATACACATAGTCAGGTCAGGACTATCCACTGTTATATTATATACACATAGTCAGGTCAGGACTATCCACTGTTATATTATATACACATAGTCAGGTCAGGACTATCCACTGTTATATTATATACACATAGTCAGGTCAGGACTATCCACTGTTATATTATATACACATAGTCAGGTCAGGACTATCCACTGTTATATTATATACACATAGTCAGGTCAGGACTATCCACTGTTATATTATATACACATAGTCAGGTCAGGACTATCCACTGTTATATTATATACACATAGTCAGGTCAGGACTATCCACTGTTATATTATATACACATAGTCAGGTCAGGACTATCCACCGTTATATTATATACACATAGTCAGGTCAGGACTATCCACTGTTATATTATATACACATATTCAGGTCAGGACTATCCACTGTTATATTATATACACATAGTCAGGTCAGGACTATCCACTGTTATATTATATACACATAGTCAGGTCAGGACTATCCACTGTTATATTATATACACATAGTCAGGTCAGGACTATCCACTGTTATATTATATACACATAGTCAGGTCAGGACTATCCACTGTTATATTATATACACATAGTCAGGTCAGGACTATCCACTGTTATATTATATACACATAGTCAGGTCAGGACTATCCACTGTTATATTATATACACATAGTCAGGCCAGGACTATCCACTGTTATATTATATACACATAGTCAGGTCAGGACTATCCACTGTTATATTATATACACATAGTCAGGTCAGGACTATCCACTGTTATATTATATACACATAGTCAGGCCAGGACTATCCACTGTTATATTATATACACATAGTCAGGTCAGGACTATCCACTGTTATATTATATACACATAGTCAGGTCAGGACTATCCACTGTTATATTATATACACATAGTCAGGTCAGGACTATCCACTGTTATATTATATACACATAGTCAGGTCAGGACTATCCACTGTTATATTATATACACATAGTCAGGTCAGGACTATCCACTGTTATATTATATACACATAGTCAGGTCAGGACTATCCACTGTTATATTATATACACATAGTCAGGATGGGGACCATGCACATTATAACGTCTCAGGAGAAACAACAATCATTTGAGGTGGCCTCAACATGACTTTGTCGTGAGTCTGTCTGCAATTGAAGCAGGTTTAGTCAAATTCACCCAAGACCTAAATGTTGGGGATCCAACAATGATTTGGGGTCAACTTGTGCAGACTGGTCTCATAGACCACACGTAACATACTAAACGTAAATGTAGTATGATATGTTATGTTTGGTATGGTTAAATAAGACAGAAGGATATTTAAAGAGATACTTCGGGATTTTGGCAATGAGGCCCTTTGTCTACTTCCCCAGAGTCAGATGAATTTGTGGATACCATTTTTCTCCGCATGCAGTTTGAAGGAAGTTGCTAACGAGCGCAATTGCTAATTAGTGTTAGCGCATTGACTGGAAGTCTATGGGTATCTCCAGTCAATGCGCTAACACTAGTTAGCATTGGCTCGCAAAACTACCTCTAGCTTCCTTCATACTGGACAAAGAGACGTATCTGGTATCCACCAGTTCATATGACTTGGGGGAAGTAGATAAAGGGCCTCGTTGACAACATCCCGAAGTATCCCTTTAAGGCTAAAACGAAAGGAGTGGTTGGTTGGTTGGTTGGTCGGTCAGTCAGGGTGGGTGGGCGTATAATGTGAATATTTTAGCAATCCAAAGGTTGCGTGTTCAAATCTTATCCCGGACAACTTTAGCATTTTAGCTAATTAGCAACTACTTACTACTTTTTAGCTACTTTGCAACTAATTAATATGCTAGCTAACCCTTCCCCTAACATTAACCCTGTGAGCTAACCCTTCCCCTAACATTAACCCTGTGAGCTAACCCTTCCCCTAACATTAACCCTGTGAGCTAACCCTTCCCCTAACATTAACCCTGTGAGCTAACCCTTCCCCTAACATTAACCCTGTGAGCTAACCCTTCCCCTAACATTAACCCTGTGAGCTAACCCTTCCCCTAACCTTAACCCTGTGAGCTAACCCTTCCCCTAACATTAACCCTGTGAGCTAATCCTTCCCCTAACATTAACCCTGTGAGCTAACCCTTCCCCTAACATTAACCATTTGAGCTAACCCTTCCCCTAACCATTTAACCTAACTCCTAACCCTAACCTTAACTCCTAACCCCTAGAGCTAGCTAACGTTAGCATTAGCCACCTTACCAGTGGCGACCCGTCATTCATGGCAGGTGAGGCATTGCCTGTTTTGCATGTTATTTTGGCATTAATACGTGTCACATATCAGTTTGCAAACAATGTAAAAAAGAAAATAATAATTGAATTAATAAAGCCACATACAAACATGGTCTCTTTTTTGCTTTCTGGAGTAAAGCAGCTCCAAACTGCAGGTGTTTCAGCCTAGCTCAGTGCTTTCTGTGGTGGTGGGGCAGCCAGCGGAACATACGGAGCGTAGGGTTTGGTAATGTTCTCTAGTGGCGGCGTGATTGGCTCAGTGTTCTGTCACTCATGGGGACACTACGTCACCACAAAATCTAAGGGTAGAGCTCGAACATTCAAGCCCCTTGGGTGCTGCCATAGAGTTGCATTAGAAGTGCCCATCCAAGAAGGCTCAAGGTCATTGGCCACAGATAAAATGACGTCAAATCACGTTATATCTACAGTAGCATTGATTGGACTTAGCTAGCAAGCTAGCAGTCATCATCATGAATCAAGTCGACAATCTCCTGGCAAATCCTTTTCAATCCTAGTCATATGAAGAGAAATTATAGATAAAATGTATCGGTGCTCATCAGCCATTGGACATAAACATTACACAACAAGTTGGAAATCGCATATTCAACAATGAGTGATTTGGAAGGAATCAGTGGCTAACTGCAAGCGTTGCAAAGCAATCACTAGCCTGCTATTCAGTGGAGAGGATGTGTAGTCCAAGTTTGGGTTTAAGGGTCTCTTTTCCAAGCTTAAAAGGATAAATATTCAACATTGGCCAAGCTGTTAATCCAGCATGACGTCTGCCACGCTCAAAATAACTGGAAACTCGGAACTGGGAAACCTTGGACTTCAGTGAGTTCAAGACAACTGGGAACTGAAAAAAATTAGCTCCGACTGGGAAAATACGGTTTGAACGGTCATCCGACTCGGAATTGCAAGTCGGGAACTCGGCCCTCTTTCTAGAGCTCCGACCTGAAGATCACTGACGTCATCATGATTCAACCTTGTTTTTTTCCGAGTTCCCAGTTGTCTTGAAAGGACCATAAATCCAGAGAATGCCAGACTTTGATGACAAATTTTCCCACGAAGGACCGCCGCGCCACCTTCCTGTTCAAGTGAGCACAGCACAACAAGGGTGAGTCCAAAAATGTATTGTTTGCTGCTGCATAAATGATGTAATATGCCAGGGAGATATGTATACTGTAGCTAAGAAAGTAATACTAAGTGTATGTTGTGTAATAAGCTGTTAGTAGCCCATGTGCCTCACCCTAATAATTTGGTCCCTTTTCCCCCTCATAACTTAGCCTACTGTTCTGACTTGGTGGTGCACATGTAGCCTATATCCTGTTTTAGAGAAATGTAATCATCGAATATTGTAAGAGCTTTCATTGTCTGCTTATATGCCCCCTTTATTTATCCTAGGGTTCTGACTTGGTGTACAGGGAGAACACTGTAAGAAAGGCCCATGTTCTGAATTCTGTCGCTGTACATTTCAAAAGTGCTGAACAAATAGTTATATTGACTACGTCCGTCCTAGCTCACTCATTAATGTCTTAATCAAAATTACGGATTGCCTCTTATCCGTTCGTCGTCCCTTTATGCCATAGTTTGTACATCTCAATTGTCAGTAGAAACCACATTTGTTTAAGCAAGTCAGCCATATCGGCTATGTTTCTTTTTAAAAGGCAGTAAATGAGGCTGAATGAACTGTTTCGCTGCCAGACAAGGCTCCTCTGATAGCCAGGTGTAGCAGTGGTAAGGTGTTGGGACTCTGCTGTTGGGACTCTGCTGTTGGGACTCTGCTGTCGGGACTCTGCTGTCGGGACTCTGCTGCTGGGACTCTGCTGTTGGGACTCTGCTGTCGGGACTCTGCTGTCGGGACTCTGCTGTTGGGACTCTGCTGTTGGGACTCTGCTGTTGGGACAGCTTTATGGAGGCCCTAACAGTTTGTGGGCACCGTTTGTCACCGTTATAGTGCAATTAATGTATTATTTAGTGTTGTGTTGTGGTTTTGCTGGCATGCATCCCCCCCAAAAAATATTTTGTTTGCCCCACCAAGATTTACATGCTAAAATCCCCACTGTTCAGCCACAAATTGAAATTCATTACATATTATATGATATGCAATTTGTAAAATATTGTACGAATTGCAATTCGTAACATATCATACAAATTGTAACATATTATATGAAATGGATGATTGACATCCACAAATTAATACAAAGCCTACCATAGGAAACGTAACATATCATACTAAATGGAGCATCTCGGATTTATGTACATAATAATACGAAATGCTCTGAGACCACGTTGACTTGTGGCTAAGCTATTTCTAGCAGTTGAAAGTCATCGTACCTGTCCCTTCCTACTCCCGGCCATACATCAATAACGGTCCATGGCCAGATCAGCATCACTACATTACGTTACCTACCATCAACTGTTTCCGAAGTACGACCACCTCGTGATGCAATCTTGATGAAATACGTGTTTTTCCATTTGATACAAGAACATACGATTATTATCCGTTGCGCTGTCATCCCATCCCAGATACAAAACGTAATACCTAAAACATTCCATCAATGTTGTAATATGCAGCGCATTCATAACGTGTGAGGTTATCCACCTACCTTGGTCTGTGCGCTGGTCAAAGTAACCCAATAACTGGCGGTCGGAAGTAGGCTAAGATCCTACAAGCGTTTTCTGTTGATTAGACACATACGCAGTTTGTGTTGTAGGACAAGCCCATTCATTTCAACCAAGTAGTAGTTGTCTCTAGATTAGAATAGACGGATGATAACTAGGTCGTCGGTTCACGAAACAATAACATCCACACCGAGGGCAGGTGTAACGTTGAAACGAGGTCCGGAGGGCACGTCATCCATTCAACGACTCCAGAAGAGACATGTTGACAACATTGACGATGAGTATTTTTACATTTTTCAAGCGGCTTCCAGACTCTTTCTCTAGACTGTCGGGGGAAGAAGAAAGCGCCTTGCCTCCGTCCCTTTAAAACTGCGGCGCGAACGTTTCGCGATGTGAAATAAGCATCATCATCATCATCAGCAGAGAAAACTAAAACGTATCCACGCAAACGTCAACAACAAACGGGTCGTCAGATGAGCTATATATATATATATATATATATTTCTGTGACCTACAGTAACGTTGTAGCAGGAGCTGTAATGTTTCTGCTGCCGGAGCCATTTGATTATTTGTCCTCAGAGCGACTAGCGGCAGTCAGAGGGAGGGATGACTGTTCCCTGCTCTGCCCCCCATATCAACACCAGCCAGCACTTTCTTTGTCACAGATTACGTAGGGGTTTCACCCAAAATATCAAAATCCAGTAAATAAAAATAGCCCATTCGCTGCACACCTCAACGAGATATGACTCATTAACTCGTAGTTACATAGTAAATCAAACATTTGAATTGCGCAATTCATAAGGAACGGGTTTATTGATTCCCACGGGGGGGCCAGTATGAAAAATGTATGCACTCACTAACTGTAAGTCGCTCTGGATAAGAGCGTCTGCTAAATGACTAAAATGTATAATTGGGTTAACAATCCAGTCAATGTAGCAGCACTACTCCAAACTCTGAAATAACTCCAAGAATACATTAGATGTCTGCATTAATGCATGTCACCGCATGTTTCAATTATTAACGTGATGCATTAGACCCCCACGTGAAAAACAAATATTGACAAATATGATAAGAGTACTCTACAAATTACATTTAGTTCCAAACAAAAAGAGGTACAAATTCAGATTCCACAACAAAGAAGCCAAAAATGGCTCACTAAAAATATCTTCACAAAAAAACACAACAAAACAGGACAAAAAATTCAAAGAAAACTCCGACTTTTTTCACATCAGCACTGTGCTGGTCATACATAACACAAATAACAGCCAGTTGTTTTTGATGTCACATTGTGTTTATATCAGAGAAGACAATACAGATTAAACCATCCATTTATGGAGTTTAAAGACGGCACCGATTATGGGTCACACGGTCACTGTCAGTCCCAACATGAACCAGCCTGTGGGGCTGTAGGCTGAGCCAGACAGACAGTCAGTCCTAAACAGCACCCTATTCCCTATATAGTGCACTAGTAGTCAGTCCTAAACAGCACCCTATTCCCTATACAGTGCACTAGTAGTCAGTCCTAAACAGCACCCTATTCCCTATACAGTGCACTAGTAGTCAGTCCTAAACAGCACCCTATTCCCTATACAGTGCACTAGTAGTCAGTCCTAAACAGCACCCTATTCCCTATACAGTGCACTAGTAGTGGAATAGGGTACCATCTGGGATGTGCTTAGACAGAGCGGTTGAGACTGGTCTGTGATTAACAATTAACAATACCTCACCTGTCATAACACCACTCAAATTAACAACTGAAAATATAGGAGCAATCTTCTCCTGTCTGTATGTAGGCCAATCCAACCCTTTCCTGTAACATTTCCTGTCTGTATGTAGGCCAACCCAACCCTTTCCTGTTACATTTCCTGTCTGTATGTAGGCCAATCCAACCCTTTCCTGTTACATTTCCTGTCTGTATGTAGGCCAACCCAACCCTTTCCTGTTACATTTCCTGTCTGTATGTAGGCCAACCCAACCCTTTCCTGTTACATTTCCTGGTAGGCTAACCCAACCCTTTCCTGTTACATATCCTGTCTGTATGTAGGCTAACCCAACCCTTTCCTGTTACATTTCCTGTCTGTATGTAGGCCAACCCAACCCTTTCCTGTTACATTTCCTGTCTGTATGTAGGCCAATCCAACCCTTTCCTGTAACATTTCCTGTCTGTATGTAGGCCAATCCAACCCTTTCCTGTTACATTTCCTGTCTGTATGTAGGCCAACCCAACCCTTTCCTGTAACATTTCCTGTCTGTATGTAGGCCAATCCAACCCTTTCCTGTTACATTTCCTGTCTGTATGTAGGCCAACCCAACCCTTTCCTGTTACATTTCCTGTCTGTATGTAGGCCAACCCAACCCTTTCCTGTTACATTTCCTGTCTGTATGTAGGCCAACCCAACCCTTTCCTGTTACATTTCCTGTCTGTATGTAGGCCAACCCTTTCCTGTTACATTTCCTGTCTGTATGTAGGCCAACCCTTTCCT
>NW_028159394.1:32500-67500 GCF_964263955.1 Coregonus lavaretus | reverse complement strand
ATGCTCTAAACGCATACAGTCCTATAGTGAATGCTCTAAACGCATACAGTCCTATAGTGAATGCTCTAAACGCATACAGTCCTATAGTGAATGCTCTAAACGCATACAGTCCTATAGTGAATGCTCTAAACGCATACGGTCCTATAGTGAATGCTCTAAACGCATACGGTCCTATGGTGAATGCTCTAAACGCATACGGTCCTATGGTGAATGCTCTAAACGCATACGGTCCTATGGTGAATGCTCTAAACGCATACGGTCCTATGGTGAATGCTCTAAACGCATACGGTCCTATGGTGAATGCTCTAAACGCACACGGTCCTATGGTGAATGCTCTAAACGCACACGGTCCTATGGTGAATGCTCTAAACGCACACGGTCCTATGGTGAATGCTCTAAACGCACACGGTCCTATGGTGAATGCTCTAAACGCACACGGTCCTATAGTGAATGCTCTAAACGCACACAGTCCTACAGTGAATGCTCTAAACGCACACAGTCCTACAGTGAATGCTCTAAACGCACACAGTCCTACAGTGAATGCTCTAAACGCACACAGTCCTACAGTGAATGCTCTAAACGCACACAGTCCTACAGTGAATGCTCTAAACGCACACAGTCCTACAGTGAATGCTCTAAACGCACACAGTCCTACAGTGAATGCTCTAAACGCACACAGTCCTACAGTGAATGCTCTAAACGCATACAGTCCTACAGTGAATGCACTAAACGCATACAGTCCTATAGTGAATGCTCTAAACGCATACAGTCCTATAGTGAATGCTCTAAACGCATACAGTCCTATAGTGAATGCTCTAAACGCATACAGTCCTATAGTGAATGCTCTAAACGCATACAGTCCTATAGTGAATGCTCTAAACGCATACAGTCCTATAGTGAATGCTCTAAACGCATAGTCCTATAGTGAATGCTCTAAACGCATACAGTCCTATAGTGAATGCTCTAAACGCATACAGTCCTATAGTGAATGCTCTAAACGCATAGTCCTATAGTGAATGCTCTAAACGCATACAGTCCTATAGTGAATGCTCTAAACGCATACAGTCCTATAGTGAATGCTCTAAACGCATACAGTCCTATAGTGAATGCTCTAAACGCATACAGTCCTATAGTGAATGCTCTAAACGCATACAGTCCTATAGTGAATGCTCTACATGCATACAGTCCTATAGTGAATGCTCTAAACGCATATAATTCTATAGCTGATTCTCTAAATGCATCCAAGACAGTTCGGTGAGCAGCAGTGAGCATAATGAACTGTCAGAGTCGTCAGGGAAACGATCAGTTCAGTTCTCCATTAAAACCTCCTCTCCATTTACACCATAGTTCAGGATTTTGTTGGTGGCCCCATTCTTTAAAATGTATGTGCATCCCACAGAGTGTGGCTTTAAAGCATCGTCTCCACTAGCTACATTTCAGCCTGTTTGACACATTTCCTCCATATGTCGATTAATGCATGCACGTGTGGCTGCCTACATGGACCGGGCTGAACGTTATGGTCCGTACGAGGAGACGGTTCAGACCGTGAGAGGTGTCTAAACTCGGCTACTATACATCGTGATTGACAGCTGGAGAGTTCTTCCTTTTTTTTTTTGTGAAGTGGATACGAGAGCACATGATTACTCAAGAGGAAATGTGATTCAACAACCTAAAAATGAAAATGTCTAGTTATTCAAGCTCTTACCTTCCATAGCGGCCTTCTCCGCTTCCATGTGTTGCAGCTGTTTGAGCAGCTTGCGTTTCTTCTTCCCGGACAGAGTGATGTTGGCCCTGGGGCTGGAGCTGGGCAGGGACAACACACAGCAGAGACAACAACCCGTTCAGACTGGAGCTGAGCAGGGACAACACACAGCAGGGACAACAACCCGTTCAGACTGGGGCTGGGCAGGGACAACACACAGCAGAGACAACAACCCGTTCAGACTGGGGCTGAGCAGGGACAACACACAGCAGGGACAACAACAACCCTTTCAGACCACAGCAACAAAGACCTGGATACTACTATCATATACTAGGATGCATGAGAATACTGCAATACCACTTCACCTGGTCGGGATCCTGGGACAACCACACTAAGAATACAGGCCCATTAGAGAGAGGATCTGGTCAGGATCCTGGACAACCACACTAAGAATACAGGCCCATTATAGAGAGGATCTGGTCGGGATCCTGGACAACCACACTAAGAATACAGGCCCATTATAGAGAGAGGATCTGGTCAGGATCCTGGACAACCACACTAAGAATACAGGCCCATTATAGAGAGAGGATCTGGTCAGGATCCTGGACAACCACACTAAGAATACAGGCCCATTAGAGAGGATCTGGTCGGGATCCTGGACAACCACACTAAGAATACAGGCCCATTAGAGAGGATTCTGGGTAGGCAGTTTTCTCACGCTTGTTGTCCTGCAGGGACTTCAACCTTTATTGGTTACTCTACCCATTGAGATGTACCACTGTTATTATATCTATTATAAATTAATAAATAATAAATTAGTCATTTAGCAGATGCTCTTATCCAGAGCGACTTACAGGAGCAATTAGGGTTAAGTGCCTTGCTCAAGGGCACATCGACAGATTTTTCACCTAGTCGGCTCGGGGATTAGAACCAGCGACCTTTCGGTTACTGGCACAACGCTCTTAACCACTAAGCTACCCGACTGTACCACCAAGTACATTTGGCTCTGCCCGGTCTCACGAGTATTCTCAAGTACCCCCCTGTGGATCGGCCAAGTATCCCCTGGTTGAGAACCACTGGCCCACAGTGTTAAGTACATACAGTATGGGACCTACTTTCTCTTCCTGAGATGGTGGATGGTGGTGAGTCCTTTGTCCACCACAGCTCCCACCTTGATGTGTCTCTTCCTCTTCTCACGGGTCAGATTCCTCCGCCGCTTGAAGAGCTTCTTCCCCAGCTCCTAATGAACATGCAACGCGTCACAACATGAAGAGGAGGAGGCAGCGAGGCTTTTAGCTAGCTAGTAACACATAACTGACAGTATTACATTTTAGTCCTTTTTTAGCAGACGTTCTTATCCAGAGCGACTTACAGTTAGTGAGTGCATACATCATACTGCCCCCCCCCGTGGGAATCGAACCCACAACCCTGGCGTTGCAAACGCCATGCTCTATCAACTGAGCTACACGGTATTGACGCACATGTTAATAAAGCGTTACATTTTGGTGCAGTGTTGACAGAACTAACAAACGTTGTAGCTAACATTGTAACAACACTGTAACATACCGGTAGTTCCTAGAAATAACAACGTCGTAGCTAGCTTACATTGAAATGCTAGTTAGCCGTCTTGCTAACACCACCTTCTTGGTGTTATTTTACCTTCAGCGTTAAACGAGCTGCCTTTAGGGTTCTAGTTTATGATGAAGTAACCTTTCTACATCTTGTACTGGTGTAAATGTTTAAAATAAAGTGAGTTTATATGTGTAACTTACTGTTTTGGGTCTGTTGATCTTTCCACCAGGTGTTCCAGTCTTCCCCATGCTTGCTGCTGTAACATGTGAGGAGAGTTCCGGGCTCACTTCTCATTGGCCGGAAGGAACCACTTTCTCCCATTTTCATTGGCTGGAAGGGACCACTTTCTTCCATTTTCATTGGCTGGAAGGGACCACTTTCTTCCATTTTCATTGGCTGGAAGGGACCACTTTCTTCCATTTTCATTGGCTGGAAGGGACCACTTTCTCCAATTTTCATTGGCTGGAAGGGACCATTTTCTCCCATTTTCATTGGCTGGAACATTGAAGAGTTTGAGAACGACTGCCCCCTCTCGTTGAAGCCACGGAAGATCAAGGCCTAGAGCGGTATGGTTGGTTTCCACTAGATAACACAGCCACAAAGTCAAAATATATCGGAATAATGGATGAAAACAGACATCTGTTTTTTGGTCTTCATTTTTGGTTCGGGTTTAGTTACGGTTAAAGATTTTAAAGAGCCACTGTCCCTAAAAACCAAATAATCCTTTTGAAAACGGTCTATGTGGCATCGATATGAGTCAGAAACAAAATGTACCTCAAAGTATAAATAGGATAATTTTGGTCATAAAGTCAGTTTGGAACTGTAGTGTTTCAGAGATAAGCAGCATGTTATTATACACATCTGGTTAAAATGGTATGCACGTGTTCAGTGCGTGATATTGGAAGTATCTGATTGGAGACGCACAGCTTAATTGGCAGGCCCTCATTGGTTGTTGGGCAGAGCCGGAGGAGGCGCGCAGGGGATTCGAAAAGATGGAGTATGTACTGTCGTGGTCAAACGTCTTGAGAATGACACAAGTATTGGTCTTCACAAAGTTTGCTGCTTCAGTGTTATGAGATATTTTTGTCAGATGTTACTATGGTATACTGAAGTATAATTACAAGCATTCCATAAGTGTCAAAGGCTTTTATTGACAATTACATTACGTTTATGCAAATAGTCAATATTTGTAGTGTTGCCCCTTCTTTTTCAAGACCTCTGCAATCCGCCCTGGCATGCTGTCAATTAACTTCTGGGCCACATCCTGACTGATGGCAGCCCATTCTTGCATAATCAATGCTTGGAGTTTGTCAGAATTTGTGTGGTTTTGTTTGTCCACCCGCCTCTTGAGGATCGACCACAAGTTCTCAATGGGATTAAGGTCTGGGGAGTTTCCTGGCCATGGATCCAAAATGTTGATGTTTTGTTCCCCGAGCCACATAGTTATCACTTTTGCCTTATGGCAAGGTGCTCCATCATGCTGGAAAAGGCATTGTTCGTCACCAAACTGTTCTTGGATGGTTGGGAGAAGTTGCTCTCTGAGGATGTGTTGGTACCATTCTTTATTCACGGCTGTGTTCTTAGGCAAAATTGTGAGTGAGCCCACTCCATTGGCTGAGAAGCAACCCCACACATGAATGGTCTCAGGATGCTTTACTGTTGGCATGACACAGGACTGATGGTAGCGCTCACCTTGTCTTCTCCGGACAAGCTTTTTTCCGGATGCCCCAAACAATCGGAAAGGGGATTCATCAGAGAAAATGACTTTACCCCAGTCCTCAGCAATCCAATCCCTGTACCTTTTGCAGAATATCAGTCTGTCCCTGATGTTTTTCCTTGAGAGAAGTGGCTTCCTCGCTGCCCTTCTTGACACCAGGCCATCCTCCAAAAGTCTTTGCCTCACTGTGCGTGCAGATGCACTCACACCTGCCTGCTGCCATTCCTGAGCAAGCTCTGCACTGGTGGTGCCCCGATCCCGCAGCTGAATCAACTTTAAAATATGGTCCTGGCGCTTGCTGGACTTTCTTGGGCACTCTGAAGCCTTCTTCACAACAATTGAACCTCTCTCCTTGAAGTTCTTGATGATCCGATAAATGCTTGATTTAGGCGCAATCTTACTAGCAGCAATATCCTTGCCTGTGAAACCCTTTTTCTGCAAAGCAATGATGACGGCACGTGTTTCCTTGCAGGTAACCATGGTTAACAGAGGAAGAACAATTATTTCAAGCACCACACTCCTTTTAAAGCTTCCAGTCTGTTATTCTAACTCAATCAGCATGACAGAGTGATCTCCAGCCTTGTCCTCGTCAACACTCTCACCCGTGTTAACGAGAGAATCACTTACATGATGTCAGCTGGTCCTTTTGTGGCAGGGCTGAAATGCAGTGGAAATGTTTTTTGGGGATTAAGTTAATTTTAATTGCAATTAATTGCAATTCATCTGATCACTCTTCATAACATTCTGGAGTATATGCAAATTGCCATCATAAAAACAGAGGCAGCAGACTTTGTGAAAATTAATATTTGTGTCATTCTCAAAACTTTTGACCACGACTGTACGTTCATGGTGGCGAAGCAAGAGAGCTCTGATCTTTTCGGACTGTTTAGCCAAGAACAAGATGAGAAAATGGAGAGATGCAGGCAGCGATGCCAGGGTCCCCTGGTGCGAACCAGGAATACAGTGGAAGTAACTTTAGACAAAGATTCGGTTGGAGAGCCCCATAAATGGCGTCCCTTGAGAAAGCAAGAACAAGATGTATGTCAGTGCAGTATTATCACAAGGAGACGTATACTTGGAATACGGAGGAGGAATGGAGGGAAAAAGAGAGGCAGAGGAGGTCTAAGAGAGAGAGGGAGGAAGAGGGGGAGTTTTTTTATATATATATATATATATATATTTTTTTTTAATCTTTTTTTTTTGGGGGGGATGGATCAGCTTAATATTGCAGATAGATTGTATCTTCTATTAATGTAATTGTCTGCATCACTTCCAATCCCCCATGTTTTTTTTTATTTTTTATATATATATATTCCCCTTTATTACTTTTCAACCCCACCATCCTTTCCCTACTTGGAGTAAATTAGTGAACAACAACGCCCAGGCCTCTACTTCCGGTCTATACTTACTATCTACACCTTATGGACAGAGTTAATTTTACAATAATTCTATATCTATATATATATATATATATATATATATTTATTAATTTTTTTGCTCCTGAACTTCTTCTACTCTCAACCTCTCCGATCATTTTCATGATGTCCATCCGGTTTGCTTCTAAATGCCATATCTTTCTAACTGTGCTCTTTCCCAAAAGCTCCCAACATACAACCTATATACTTATTATGGACACAGTATGCTTACATTATTAGCTATCTTTGTTATTATTTGTTGTTATTTGTTATTAGTCCCATCCTTCAACTCTATTCAATACCTCCCATCTATCTCTTGTGTCATTCTCAAAACTTTTGACCACGACTGTACGTTCATGGTGGCGAAGCAAGAGAGCTCTGATCTTTTCGGACTGTTTAGCCAAGAACAAGATGAGAAAATGGAGAGATGCAGGCAGCGATGCCAGGGTCCCCTGGTGCGAACCAGGAATACAGTGGAAGTAACTTTAGACAAAGATTCGGTTGGAGAGCCCCATAAATGGCGTCCCTTGAGAAAGCAAGAACAAGATGTATGTCAGTGCAGTATTATCACAAGGAGACGTATACTTGGAATACGGAGGAGGAATGGAGGGGAAAAGAGAGGCAGAGGAGGTCTAAGAGAGAGAGGGAGGAAGAGGGGGAGCTTGAGTCGGTTAAAAATGGCGGGAAAAAGGGAGAAGGTTTGTTAAAGAAGAATGGTAGAAAGTGTTAGCAGAGTGAGCTGAAGACAGGAGGAGAAATGGAAGAGAATGAGGTGAAGTATCGGGTGTGGAAGGTGTGGTGAAGTATCGGAGGTGGAAGGTAGGGTGAAGTATCGGGGGTGGTAGGTGTGGTGAAGTATCGGAGGTGGTAGGTGTGGTGAAGTATCGGAGGTGGAAGGTGTGGTGAAGTATCGGAGGTGGAAGGTGTGGTGAAGTATCGGAGGTGGAAGGTGTGGTGAAGTATCGGAGGTGGAAGGTGTGGTGAAGTATCGGAGGTGGAAGGTGTAGTGAAGTATCGGGGGTGGTAGGTGTGGTGAAGTATCGGAGGTGGTAGGTGTGGTGAAGTATCGGAGGTGGAAGGTGTGGTGAAGTATCGGAGGTGGAAGGTGTGGTGAAGTATCGGAGGTGGAAGGTGTGGTGAAGTATTGGAGGTGGTAGGTGTGGTGAAGTATCGGAGGTGGTAGGTGTGGTGAAGTATCGGAGGTGGTAGGTGTGGTGAAGTATCGGAGGTGGAAGGTGTGGTGAAGTATTGGAGGTGGTAGGTGTGGTGAAGTATCGGAGGTGGAAGGTGTGGTGAAGTATCGGGGGTGGTAGGTGTGGTGAAGTATCGGAGGTGGTAGGTGTGGTGAAGTATCGGAGGTGGTAGGTGTGGGGAAGTATCGGAGGTGGTAGGTGTGGTGAAGTATCGGAGGTGGTAGGTGTGGTGAAGTATCGGAGGTGGTAGGTGTGGTGAAGTACTCGGAGGTGGTAGGTGTGGTGAAGTATCGGAGGTGGAAGGTGTGGTGAAGTATCGGAGGTGGAAGGTGTGGTGAAGTATCGGAGGTGGTAGGTGTGGTGAAGTATCGGGGGTGGTAGGTGTGGTGAAGTATCGGGGGTGGTAGGTGTGGTGAAGTATCGGGGGTGGTAGGTGGAAGGTGTGGTGAAGTATCGGAGGTGGTAGGTGTAGTGAAGTATCGGAGGTGGTAGGTGTGGTGAAGTATCGGAGGTGGTAGGTGTGGTGAAGTATCGGAGGTGGTAGGTGTGGTGAAGTATCGGAGGTGGTAGGTGTGGTGAAGTATCGGAGGTGGTAGGTGTGGTGAAGTATCGGAGGTGGAAGGTGTGGTGAAGTATCGGAGGTGGTAGGTGTGGTGAAGTATTGGAGGTGGTAGGTGTGGTGAAGTATCGGAGGTGGAAGGTGTGGTGAAGTATCGGAGGTGGAAGGTGTGGTGAAGTATCGGAGGTGGAAGGTGTGGTGAAGTATCGGAGGTGGAAGGTGTGGTGAAGTATTGGAGGTGGTAGGTGTGGTGAAGTATCGGAGGTGGTAGGTGTGGTGAAGTATCGGAGGTGGTAGGTGTGGTGAAGTATCGGAGGTGGAAGGTGTGGTGAAGTATTGGAGGTGGTAGGTGTGGTGAAGTATCGGAGGTGGAAGGTGTGGTGAAGTATCGGGGGTGGTAGGTGTGGTGAAGTATCGGAGGTGGTAGGTGTGGTGAAGTATCGGAGGTGGTAGGTGTGGGGAAGTATCGGAGGTGGTAGGTGTGGTGAAGTATCGGAGGTGGTAGGTGTGGTGAAGTATCGGAGGTGGTAGGTGTGGTGAAGTACTCGGAGGTGGTAGGTGTGGTGAAGTATCGGAGGTGGAAGGTGTGGTGAAGTATCGGAGGTGGAAGGTGTGGTGAAGTATCGGAGGTGGTAGGTGTGGTGAAGTATCGGGGGTGGTAGGTGTGGTGAAGTATCGGGGGTGGTAGGTGTGGTGAAGTATCGGGGGTGGTAGGTGGAAGGTGTGGTGAAGTATCGGAGGTGGTAGGTGTAGTGAAGTATCGGAGGTGGTAGGTGTGGTGAAGTATCGGAGGTGGTAGGTGTGGTGAAGTATCGGAGGTGGTAGGTGTGGTGAAGTATCGGAGGTGGTAGGTGTGGTGAAGTATCGGAGGTGGTAGGTGTGGTGAAGTATCGGAGGTGGAAGGTGTGGTGAAGTATCGGAGGTGGTAGGTGTGGTGAAGTATCGGAGGTGGTAGGTGTGGTGAAGTATCGGAGGTGGAAGGTGTGGTGAAGTATCGGAGGTGGTAGGTGTGGTGAAGTATCGGAGGTGGAAGGTGTGGTGAAGGATCGGAGGTGGAAGGTGTGGTGAAGTATCGGAGGTGGTAGGTGTGGTGAAGTATCGGGGGTGGTAGGTGTGGTGAAGTATCGGAGGTGGAAGGTGTGGTGAGGTATCGGAGGTGGAAGGTGTGGTGAAGTATCGGGGGTGGTAGGTGTGGTGAAGTATCGGAGGTGGAAGGTGTGGTGAAGTATCGGAGGTGGAAGGTGTGGTGAAGTATTGGAGGTGGTAGGTGTGGTGAAGTATCGGAGGTGGTAGGTGTGGTGAAGTATCGGAGGTGGTAGGTGTGGTGAAGTATCGGAGGTGGAAGGTGTGGTGAAGTATTGGAGGTGGTAGGTGTGGTGAAGTATCGGAGGTGGAAGGTGTGGTGAAGTATCGGGGGTGGTAGGTGTGGTGAAGTATCGGAGGTGGTAGGTGTGGTGAAGTATCGGAGGTGGTAGGTGTGGTGAAGTATCGGAGGTGGTAGGTGTGGGGAAGTATCGGAGGTGGTAGGTGTGGTGAAGTATCGGAGGTGGTAGGTGTGGTGAAGTATCGGAGGTGGTAGGTGTGGTGAAGTACTCGGAGGTGGTAGGTGTGGTGAAGTATCGGAGGTGGAAGGTGTGGTGAAGTATCGGAGGTGGAAGGTGTGGTGAAGTATCGGAGGTGGTAGGTGTGGTGAAGTATCGGGGGTGGTAGGTGTGGTGAAGTATCGGGGGTGGTAGGTGTGGTGAAGTATCGGGGGTGGTAGGTGGAAGGTGTGGTGAAGTATCGGAGGTGGTAGGTGTAGTGAAGTATCGGAGGTGGTAGGTGTGGTGAAGTATCGGAGGTGGTAGGTGTGGTGAAGTATCGGAGGGGTGAAGTATCGGAGGTGGTAGGTGTGGTGAAGTATCGGAGGTGGTAGGTGTGGTGAAGTATCGGAGGTGGTAGGTGTGGTGAAGTATCGGAGGTGGTAGGTGTGGTGAAGTATCGGAGGTGGTAGGTGTGGTGAAGTATCGGAGGTGGTAGGTGTGGTGAAGTATCGGAGGTGGTAGGTGTGGTAAAGTATCGGAGGTGGTAGGTGTGGTGAAGTATCGGAGGTGGTAGGTGTGGTGAAGTATCGGAGGTGGTAGGTGTGGTGAAGTATCGGAGGTGGTAGGTGTGGTGAAGTATCGGAGGTGGTAGGTGTGGTGAAGTATCGGAGGTGGTAGGTGTGGTGAAGTATCGGAGGTGGTAGGTGTGGTGAAGTATCAGAGGTGGTAGGTGTGGTAAAGTTCTCTGAGCGCGAGGCTTGCACCGAGGGTCAGGATAAAGATGAGTCTGTGACAGTAGGAGGGAAGTTTTTGGAAATAGTGGACCCTTGCCTTTTGGCTGATCCCTTTGTGGTTTCAGGGTGGGTGAAAACAGAGTTTTCTGCTGGTCAGCGGGAGAAGGCGCTCAGAGTTAAACAAATGGGGACCAGAAATGTGAATTGTTTCGCTCTCAAGAAAAGGGCGCCATTGAAAGGAGTGATTACTGGGGTGGGGGTAAATGTGAAAGCTGACCAACTGAAGGGGAAGATTCCCGGTGTTTGTGTTGCTCGTCGTTTGGTGCGACGTAAACAGGGGGGGGGGGGGGGGCGAGAGTGGGGAAACGGGAAGAGTCATTGTCTGTTCTTTTGAGTTTTGAAGTTGAGTCTTTGCCCGACAAAGTGAAGTTAGGATATATAAGTTATCCTGTACGAGCTAAAGTGCCGAATACATTACGATGTTACAGGTGTCAAACTTATGTGCATGTGACAGCAATGTATAGGAGGGAGGTTCCAAGGTGTAAGAAGGGCATGTGACAAAGGAATGTGTAGCATTGGGGAAAGTAGTGGTATGTGCTAATTGTAGGGGTGGCCATGGGGCTGGGGATCAGAAATGTCCCGTGCGAGAGAGGCAGGTTGAAGTTACCAGGGTAAGAGTAGTGCAGAAGTTGTCATATGCTGAGGCAGGTTGAGGTTTCCAGGGTTAGAGTAGTGCAGAAGTTGTCATATGCTGAGGCAGGTTGAGGTTTCCAGGGTAAGAGTAGTGAAGAAGTTGTCATATGCTGAGGCAGGTTGAGGTTTCCAGGGTTAGAGTAGTGCAGAAGTTGTCATATGCTGAGGCAGGTTGAGGTTTCCAGGGTTAGAGTAGTGCAGAAGTTGTCATATGCTGAGGCAGGTTGAGGTTTCCAGGGTAAGAGTAGTGAAGAAGTTGTCATATGCTGAGGCAGGTTGAGGTTTCCAGGGTTAGAGTAGTGAAGAAGTTGTCATATGCTGAGGCAGGGAAGAAAGTAGAGGAAGATGGGTCAAGGGGGAAGGATCCTGAGAGGAGTGGTGAGAGTAGGAGATCTGCACCAGTACAGAGGGATAAACCAACAAGTGATATATGTTTCAGTAAGATTGGATTTTGGGCGTTTATAGCAATGGTTATTAATTGTACTGCAGGGATGGAACATAAGTCGAAGAAAATAGAGGTTGTGGTGGCAGCTGCAGAGAAGTATTTGGGTGTGCGAGACTTGACATCAGAAGAGTTACGGGGTGTGTTAAGTGGTGGTGTCCCATCCTTTCAGGTTGAGGTAGGAATAAATAGATTTAAATAGTGGAGTAGGGTGGTGTTAATAATTATTATTATTATTTTGAATTTGTGAGTGTAGTGTTAGATGGTAGGGTATTTCTTCATTTTAATTTTAATGTAATTTTTCAAGCAAAAATATAAGGGAGTTGTACTCCAGTCTAGTAGGTGGCGGTAATGCAACAAATTGGATGCCAACCGCCGTTAAACCTCATCGAAGAAGAAGAAGTTGTTGGCCAGGGTATTCTAGTGTGCTGCCTTTGAGCGGGTGCAGATGGACTCAGCTTGGAACCGGCTGTGTTGTATCCGCTGTCATGTTAATGCTTTATACTGTGGAGTTTGTCTTGGCAAGAACTAAATAGAACCCGCTTCCTTTAACTGGGGATGAAACAGGAACCTCAGTGCGTCACAACGAGTAAATGAAGGTTGGGGTTTGGTTTGCAATTAAGTCAACAAATCATGCCCCCTATTGCCAAACTCCATGTGCAAATCGCACCTTGGCCCACTTCAAATGTTTCATCGACCCCAACACGTTGATAAGTTGCGTCAATTCAAATCTGGTATTGGAACAAAAAGAGGTCAATACACGTCTTCTAAAATAGACTAGTATTTTAATTAATGCAAACACTTGAATGGTAAATATGATGTTCGTATATACGGGCCCACTGAAAAACCACGCAGGGCAGTCAGAGAACTGAGCTTTTGTTATAAGTTCTTCTTTAAATACTCTGACAGAGATAGTTCCCGCTCCCTGCTGGGCCTGTCAGAGTAGAGGCTGGGTGTGGTTTAAACTTACCCAACCTATCGATGGCGCACAGGCTGGTCCCAGCCCCTTGGCGCTTCACTGTTGCCAGGCATTAGTTGTTATCTTTACAACTTGTCTCGAGTCAGCAACCTCAGACATAGTTTGTCCTTCTTTGTTGCAGAACACATGTCCTTGAGCGGTTTAACAAAGAGGCAGTGTGAGTCACAAGCCTATCTCAGCCTCCCCCCTAACGGTTCCTCACATTAATCACAGCTTGTTATGTTAAACAATCTATATCAGTACAGCACAAACCTATTATGTTTAATCATTAATGTATTCTTTCTAAGCTAGGCATCACATCTAGTTGTAAGAAAATAGATCCCCACACCTGTGTCTGGTCCACACTCCAATCCAGTTGGTGGTGGTGATGCACCTTGAAGTTCAGATTCACTCAAACATCGTTTTAAGCTTTGTTTTACTATAGACCGTTATGGCTGATTTCGGGATTGTATATCGATTCGCTCCCCTTAAATATTTGTAATGTATTTGTTTCAGTCTTATCAGGGCATAAAAACTACAATTTGTCTCCTGAATTAGCCTAGTGCGCATGTGTACCCAGCTACATCCTGTCCCGAGGTCCAGGTTTCCCCCCCCGGGTCGCCTGGCTAAACTAGGGTCGTCTCTGGTTACCACGTCCACGAAGGCAGAAGGCCCGTCTACTGTACCGGTTTACGGTTCGTGGGAAACGACCGATCAGATGAGGGAGTGTGATGACGCAGTATGCACCTGCAATAACATCTGCAAACTATGTGTATGAGACCAATACGATTAGATTTTTATATCTATAGCTAGCTAACCAATCATTGTACAATTATTTGAAAGACAAGCAAGTGCTTTATTGTGCAAATGTATTTATGTTTCCAGTAAACATTTGCAATACGAAATATAGCTAACATGTTGTCAACGGTCCTTTGATTGTAAGCCAACGCCGTCTGTTTCTTGCCTCTTGGATGCGGGCGCATTGGGTTTGTTGGTAAACAGCCAACCCCTCTCGACAGTCATTGGTTTTACCACTAATGTCCAGCGCTCTGTCAATGCTCCTCTCCTCTGATATAAATGTAGTAATTCACAATACCCACCACATGATGGCAGTGTTTCCTAACAAAGCCCTAGTTTTGGATGGCGGTGTAATTGTTTTCTACAAAAGAAATTACTGATTTATGACCTCAATATCATTAAAAAAATTAGATTTCAATCTTTTCTGAAATTGTCAGCATCAGATTAACATACATTTATTACTTTTAATGGCACAATTCATAGACTCCGAATTTCAGTCATATAGAATGGAACGGACCATATTCGAATGAAAAACCGAACCAAACATTATGGTGTGAGTTGTATAGAATAGAATGTGTTATGCTCGGGTGGCAGCAGGAATCCTGCAGGCCCAGATCAAGAAGAGGAACATATTTTATTCAACGTTACGTTACTCAAATAAATCATCTGCTTTTGTAGCCCGTGTGAAATGAATGGTAGAGAGAGTGACAGAGAGAAAATACATATTGTGGCTACACCTGTTGGTCAGGCCACCCCCTTAATATAGGTAGATGAATGAGGAACATGTTGAACAGCAAATTTAGTTTTGCTCATATAATATAATGTCTCTGAGGACATGGCGTCCCCAGGGCCGTAACCATGGCGTCCCCAGGGCCGTAACCATGGCGTCCCCAGGGCCGTAACCATGGCGTCCCCAGGGCCGTAACCATGGCGTCCCCAGGGCCGTAACCATGGCGTCCCCAGGGCCGTAACCATGGCGTCCCCAGGGCCGTAACCATGGCGTCCCCAGGGCCGTAACCATGGCGTCCCCAGGGCCGTAACCAGGGTTAGAGTTTTAGTGAGGTCCGGGAAGGGACATTTACTGCATTTCTATACAATTAAAAACATTAAAATGCTATTTGGAGAACAGCAAAAACAAGCCAAAAATGACCCCAGCCATTATCACCTTGGCTGCTGTAGGTTCATCCACCTCAGTCCATCTACAAACACACATCCTACTAGCTATACCGCTGTAATGCTATACCCATGAATGGGGGGAAATATGAGACATGATTCACACTGACACATAGCATCACAGATGAAACAAAAACCAAGGACATTTATAGAACTGTATTGTTTGCATTTTGATTGTAATTTAATGTCGGCCTATAGGGAAGATAGGTCCTGTGGAGATGTTCATATTGAAACGTACAGTGGTTGTATTTTAATGTCGGCCTATAGGGAAGATAGGTCCTGTGGAGATGTTCATATTGAAACATACAGTGGTTGTATTTTAATGTCGGCCTATAGGGAAGATAGGTCCTGTGGAGATGTTCATATTGAAACATACAGTGGTTGTATTTTAATGTCGGCCTATAGGGAAGATAGGTCCTGTGGAGATGTTCATATTGAAACATACAGTGGTTGTATTTTAATGTCGGCCTATAGGGAAGATAGGTCCTGTGGAGATGTTCATATTGAAACGTACAGTGGTTGTATTTTAATGTCGGCCTATAGGGAAGATAGGTCCTGTGGAGATGTCCATATTGAAACATATAGTGGCGGGGCCATGACAACACCAGTGAGAGGAACCAATTAAGTTCCTGACTAGCAACAGAGATGTATTGGCTGTCTAGATGTGCAAGGAGTTGACTCCGCCTAGTAGGAGGGGATAAATATATGTACTTGTGTAAACATGTCTTTGTCTTTGCAGCTGTTTGACCCAGTGGGGGAATAATCTTGGTTTGAGCTTTTTCCTAGTCGTCCGTTTGAGTTTTTACTCTGTTTGTCAGAACCTAACAAGGCCTAAAGGGAAAATAGGTCCTGTGGAGATCAAATCAAAATTTGTCACATGCGCCAAACACAACGGGTGTAGACTATACCGTAAAATGTTATTAAACAGAGTAGCAGCAGCGTATGTGAAGAGTGTGAAAGTGTGTCAATGTGTGTGTGTGGCGTCAATATGCATGTGTGTGTGTGAGTGTGTGTAGTGTGTGTGTGTGTGTTGGAGTGTCAGTGTGAGTGTGTGGGTCCAGTGAGTCAGTGCAAGACAGTCAGTGTAGTGTGTTTGGGTAGAGTCCAACAAAAAGGGGGTCAATGCAAATAGTCCGGTGTGTTCCAGTGTTGTGTTCCACATGTGTAGTCTGGGCCACTTGATTCACTGTTCAGCAGTCTAATGGCTTGGGGGGGTAGAAGCTGTTCAGCAGTCTAATGGCTTGGGGGGTAGAAGCTGTTCAGCAGTCTAATGGCTTGGGGGGTAGAAGCTGTTCAGGAGCCTTTTGGTCCCAGACTTAGCACTCCGGTACCGTTTGCCGTGCGGTAGCAGAGAGAACAGAACTGACTTGGGTGGCTGGAGTCTTTGACCATTTTTAGGGCCTTCCTCTGACACCGCCTGTTCATATTGAAACACAGTATCTTATTTGTGTAAGTTCCTAACTTGTTTCATCAGGGGACTCCACATGAGGCCCGATCCCAAGTTTGGGAACCACTGTGCTAACCTCTCTCTCCTCTGCTTCCCCCAGCATGCATTGCAGCCTGCCTCAGCCTCACCACTGTGCTAACCTCTGTCTCCTCTGCTTCCCCCAGCATGCATTGCAGCCTGCCTCAGCCTCACCACTGTGCTAACCTCTGTCTCCTCTGCTTCCCCCAGCATGCATTGCAGCCTGCCTCAGCCTCACCACTGTGCTAACCTCTGTCTCCTCTGCTTCCCCCAGCATGCATTGCAGCCTGCCTCAGCCTCACCACTGAGCGCCACACCACTGTCTGTCTCTTTAGCCTACTCTCTGTAAAGCAACGTTATTAGGAGAACTTAATAGCTTATTTCTTCTCCTGCTGAGCTAGTCTCCGTTTAACGTTAGCTTTTTACTTCATCCTTCTAGCTGGCTAAGTAATACTAGCCAGAGCCACTAGCTAGCCACCTGACTGACATATCTATAAGTGACTATTTGCCAGTTGTGCACTCATTAACCAAGAGTCGGTTTTTGTTTGTTTGCGGGATGTCTGTAGACACGGCAGGAGTCGCGGGACGTTTTCTTTTGTCCGGCATCTCGCAAACACACTCATCAGCGTCTCTGACTCTAGTTGTCTACTTGAGCCGACTGCGAGCTGGGGAAGTTCGTTTCACGTCAGGCCCTCGAGAAGCACTCCTTCAATAGCCCTCTACTGTACTCTGAATCAGCCATGGCTGGAGGTACGAGCTACACACTCATTAGTGTTCTAACTGGTCCTCATTACCAGGATGCATGCTGGGAGAGGGACACGGCCTGGGGGCCCATGTGGTGATGGAGTTAGGATGGGGGGGGGGGGGTGATTAGGGTACATAGGTCTGTGGGGGGGGGGGGGGGGGGGGGGGGGGGGGGGTAAGAGACAGAGGGACCTCACTGAGCGATCATGGAAAGAAACATTTGGCTTCAGTTCACCATTTTTACAACTCGGCACCACTATGGATATCAAACTCTATACAGTGCATTCGGAAAGTATTCAGACCCCTTGACCTTTTTCCACATGTTGTTACATTACAGCCTTATTCTAAAATGGATTAAATTGTTTTTACACACAATACCCCATAATGACGAAGCAAAAACAGGTTTTTAGAAATGTTTGTACGTTTATTCAAATACAAAAACTGAAATATAACAGTATTCAGAGCCTTTACTCAGTACTTTGTTCAAGCGCCTTTGGCAGCGATTACAGCATCGAGTCTTCTTGGGTATGAAGCTACAAGGCCAAAGAGTTCAATCTTGGTTTCATCAGACCAGAGAATCTTGTCTTGCTCAGTTTGGTCGGGTGGCCAGCTCTAGGAAGAGTCTTGGTGGTTCCAAACTTCTTCCATTTAAGGATGATGGAGGCCTGTGCTCTTGGGGACTTTCAATGCTGCAGAAATGTTTTGGTACCCTTCCCCAGATCTGTGCCTCGACACAATCCTGTCTCGGAGCTCTACGGACAATTCCTTCGACCTCATAGCTTGGTTTTTGCTCTTTTGTCTTTAGCCCCTTTTTCTCCCCAATTACGATCTTGTCTCATCACTGCAACTCCCCAACTGGCTCGAGAGAGGCGAAGGTCGAGTCATGCGTCTTCGAAACATGACCCGCCAAACCCGCTTCTTAACCCGCTTAACCCAGAAGCCAGCTGCACCAATGTGTCGGAGGAAACATCGTTCAACTGACAACCGAAGTCAGCCTGCAGGTTCCCAGGCCGCCACAAGGAGTCGCTAGAGCGCGATAAGCCAAGTAAAGCCCCCCCCCCCCCGGCCAAACCCTCCCCTAACACGGACGACGCTGGGCCAATTGTGCGCCGCTCTATGGGACTCCCGGTCACGGCCGGTTCTGACACAGCCTGGGATCAAACCCGGGTCTGTAGTGACGCAGACCGCTGCCCCACTCAGGAGGCCCAATTGAATCCATTTTAGAATAAGGTTATAACGTAACAAAATGTGGAAAAACTCAAGGGGTCTGAATACTTTCCGAATGCACTGTATATAAGTCCCTATAACAACATGAATTCACCAAGGTGTGTAAAACGTACAATAACAAAACAGAAACAGGGCTAAACTTGACCTAACGTGTAGACGGAGGCAGGAAGGCTTAACGTGGAGGCAGGAAGGCCTAACGTGGAGGCAGGAAGGCCTAACGTGGAGGCAGGAAGGCCTAACGTGGAGGCAGGAAGGCCTAACGTGTAGACGGAGGCAGGAAGGCTTAACGTGGAGGCAGGAAGGCCTAACGTGGAGGCAGGAAGGCCTAACGTGGAGGCAGGAAGGCGTAATGTGGAGGCAGGAAGGCCTAACGTGTAGGAGGAGACAGGAAGGCCTAACGTGGAGGTGGAGGCAGGAAGGCCTAACGTGGAGGTGGAGGCAGGAAGGCCTAACGTGGAGGTGGAGGCAGGAAGGCCTAACGTGGAGGTGGAGGCAGGAAGGCCTAACGTGGAGGTGGAGGCAGGAAGGCCTAACGTGTAGGAGGAGGCAGGAAGGCCTAACGTGTAGACGGAGGCAGGAAGGCCTAACGTGGAGGTGGAGGCAGGAAGGCCTAACGTGGAGGTGGAGGCAGGAAGGCCTAACGTGGAGGTGGAGGCAGGAAGGCCTAACGTGGAGGTGGAGGCAGGAAGGCCTAACGTGTAGGAGGAGGCAGGAAGGCCTAACGTGTAGACGGAGGCAGGAAGGCATAACGTGTAGACGGAGGCAGGAAGGCAGGTAGAGGTTAATCAGATTGTTAATCAGGCTGTAATACGCAGGGCACGCGTTTATGAGGCGCATCGTCCCATTACCATTACCGTTCGCTTACTAGCAACATTTTCCATTATTTGTGAGCAAAGTATTAAAACACACTTCTCACAGGAAATATGTTATAGGTTCAGAAATCAATGCTATACAAAGGAGCACAGTGTATATTACCCTGTTTTATTGAGGGGAATTAAAACATTGTTTGGAATCCATTTAAATGTTCTAGAGCTTTTTTAAGGTCTTTGAGAGGTTCAGAGACCTGAGCTTCCCTATGGAACTCATTGGGAAATTTGGAACTCAGAACGTTCAGATCATTAAATATAGTTGGCTGAGTGTTCTAATAGACCAAAACGGTTGAACTGGACCGGCGGCTCCACGGTGAAATGGTGTCATGAAACCAAACCAGTACTGGTGCTGATGGCTCTGTACTGATGTATATATACCAAGCTGCCTAACGAACATGGAGCTCCGCTCTGATCCACAGACAATCTGAGTATACACCAAGCTGCCTCACGAACATGGAGCTCCGCTCTGATCCACAGACAATCTGAGACAATCTGAGAATATCTTGATTAATAATATCTTGATTTTGATGACTTCTTGAAGCAGTTTTCATTCCGGCTTGTCACTAAGTTACCAATGAATGTGTGCAACATCTGAGGGGGACCACACTCACATAGACCCAGGTGTTTCCTTCCACAACACACATAGACCCAGGTGTTTCCTTCCACAACACACATAGACCCAGGTGTTTCCTTCCACAACACACATAGACCCAGGTGTTTCCTTCCACAACACACATAGACCCAGGTGTTTCCTTCCACAACACACATAGACCCAGGTGTTTCCTTCCACAACACACATAGACCCAGGTGTTTCCTTCCACAACACACATAGACCCAGGTGTTTCCTTCCACAACACACATAGACCCAGGTGTTTCCTTCCACAACACACATAGACCCAGGTGTTTCCTTCCACAACACACATAGACCCAGGTGTTTCCTTCCACAACACACATAGACCCAGGTGTTTCCTTCCACAACACACATAGACCCAGGTGTTTCCTTCCACAACACACATAGACCCAGGTGTTTCCTTCCACAACACACATAGACCCAGGTGTTTCCTTCCACAACACAACACACATAGACCCAGGTGTTTCCTTCCACAACACACATAGACCCAGGTGTTTCCTTCCACAACACAACACACATAGACCCAGGTGTTTCCTTCCACAACACACATAGACCCAGGTGTTTCCTTCCACAACACACATAGACCCAGGTGTTTCCTTCCACAACACACATAGACCCAGGTGTTTCCTTCCACAACACACATAGACCCAGGTGTTTCCTTCCACAACACAACACACATAGACCCAGGTGTTTCCTTCCACAACACAACACACATAGACCCAGGTGTTTCCTTCCACAACACACATAGACCCAGGTGTTTCCTTCCACAACACACATAGACCCAGATGTTTCCTTCCACAACACACATAGACCCAGGTGTTTCCTTCCACAACACAACACACATAGACCCAGGTGTTTCCTTCCACAACACACATAGACCCAGGTGTTTCCTTCCACAACACACATAGACCCAGGTGTTTCCTTCCACAACACAACACACATAGACCCAGGTGTGTCATTCCACAACACACATAGACCCAGGTGTTTCCTTCCACAACACAACACACATAGACCCAGGTGTTTCCTTCCACAACACACATAGACCCAGGTGTTTCCTTCCACAACACACATAGACCCAGGTGTTTCCTTCCACAACACAACACACATAGACCCAGGTGTTTCCTTCCACAACACAACACACATAGACCCAGGTGTTTCCTTCCACAACACACATAGACCCAGGTGTTTCCTTCCACAACACACATAGACCCAGGTGTTTCCTTCCACAACACACATAGACCCAGGTGTTTCCTTCCACAACACAACACACATAGACCCAGGTGTTTCCTTCCACAACACAACACACATAGACCCAGGTGTTTCCTTCCACAACACACATAGACCCAGGTGTTTCCTTCCACAACACAACACACATAGACCCAGGTGTTTCCTTCCACAACACACATAGACCCAGGTGTTTCCTTCCACAACACACATAGACCCATGTGTTTCCTTCCACAACACACATAGACCCAGGTGTTTCCTTCCACAACACACATAGACCCAGGTGTTTCCTTCCACAACACACATAGACCCAGGTGTTTCCTTCCACAACACACATAGACCCAGGTGTTTCCTTCCACAACACACATAGACCCAGGTGTTTCCTTCCACAACACACATAGACCCAGGTGTTTCCTTCCACAACACACATAGACCCAGGTGTTTCCTTCCACAACACACATAGACCCAGGTGTTTCCTTCCACAACACACATAGACCCAGGTGTTTCCTTCCACAACACAACACACATAGACCCAGGTGTTTCCTTCCACAACTCACATAGACCCAGGTGTTTCCTTCCACAACTCACATAGACCCAGGTGTTTCCTTCCACAACACACATAGACCCAGGTGTTTCCTTCCACAACACACATAGACCCAGGTGTTTCCTTCCACAACACACATAGACCCAGGTGTTTCCTTCCAAAACACACATAGACCCAGGTGTTTCCTTCCACAACACACATAGACCCAGGTGTTTCCTTCCACAACTCACATAGACCCAGGTGTTTCCTTCCACAACACACATAAACCCAGGTGTTTCCTTCCACAACACAACACACATAGACCCAGGTGTTTCCTTCCACAACACACATAGACCCAGGTGTTTCCTTCCACAACACACATAGACCCAGGTGTTTCCTTCCACAACACACATAGACCCAGGTGTTTCCTTCCACAACACAACACACATAGACCCAGGTGTTTCCTTCCACAACACAACACACATAGACCCAGGTGTTTCCTTCCACAACACACATAGACCCAGGTGTTTCCTTCCACAACACAACACACATAGACCCAGGTGTTTCCTTCCACAACACACATAGACCCAGGTGTTTCCTTCCACAACACACATAGACCCATGTGTTTCCTTCCACAACACACATAGACCCAGGTGTTTCCTTCCACAACACACATAGACCCAGGTGTTTCCTTCCACAACACACATAGACCCAGGTGTTTCCTTCCACAACACAACACACATAGACCCAGGTGTTTCCTTCCACAACACAACACACATAGACCCAGGTGTTTCCTTCCACAACACAACACACATAGACCCAGGTGTTTCCTTCCACAACACAACACACATAGACCCAGGTGTTTCCTTCCACAACTCACATAGACCCAGGTGTTTCCTTCCACAACACACATAGACCCAGGTGTTTCCTTCCAAAACACAACACACATAGACCCAGGTGTTTCCTTCCACAACACACATAGACCCAGGTGTTTCCTTCCACAACACAACACACATAGACCCAGGTGTTTCCTTCCACAACACAACACACATAGACCCAGGTGTTTCCTTCCACAACACACATAGACCCAGGTGTTTCCTTCCACAACACAACACACATAGACCCAGGTGTTTCCTTCCACAACACAACACACATAGACCCAGGTGTTTCCTTCCACAACACACATAGACCCAGGTGTTTCCTTCCACAACCCACATAGACCCAGGTGTTTCCTTCCACAACACACATAGACCCAGGTGTTTCCTTCCACAACACACATAGACCCAGGTGTTTCCTTCCACAACACACATAGACCCCGGTGTTTCCTTCCACAGCACAACACACATAGACCCAGGTGTTTCCTTCCACAACACAACACACATAGACCCAGGTGTTTCCTTCCACAACACACATAGACCCAGGTGTTTCCTTCCACAACACACATAGACCCAGGTGTTTCCTTCCACAACACAACACACATAGACCCAGGTGTTTCCTTCCACAACACAACACACATAGACCCAGGTGTTTCCTTCCACAACACAACACACATAGACCCAGGTGTTTCCTTCTACAACACACATAGACCCAGGTGTTTCCTTCCACAACACACATAGACCCAGGTGTTTCCTTCCACAACACACATAGACCCAGGTGTTTCCTTCCACAACTCACATAGACCCAGGTGTTTCCTTCCACAACACAACACACATAGACCCAGGTGTTTCCTTCCACAACACACATAGACCCAGGTGTTTCCTTCCACAACACAACACACATAGACCCAGGTGTTTCCTTCCACAACACACATAGACCCAGGTGTTTCCTTCCACAACACACATAGACCCAGGTGTTTCCTTCCACAACACAACACACATAGACCCAGGTGTTTCCTTCCACAACACAACACACATAGACCCAGGTGTTTCCTTCCACAACACAACACACATAGACCCAGGTGTTTCCTTCCACAACACAACACACATAGACCCAGGTGTTTCCTTCCACAACACACATAGACCCAGGTGTTTCCTTCCACAACACAACACACATAGACCCAGGTGTTTCCTTCCACAACACAACACACATAGACCCAGGTGTTTCCTTCCACAACACAACACACATATACCCAGGTGTTTCCTTCCACAACACAACACACATAGACCCAGGTGTTTCCTTCCACAACACACATAGACCCAGGTGTTTCCTTCCACAACACACATAAACCCAGGTGTTTCCTTCCACAACACAACACACATAGACCCAGGTGTTTCCTTCCACAACACACATAGACCCCGGTGTTTCCTTCCACAACACAACACACATAGACCCAGGTGTTTCCTTCCACAACACAACACACATAGACCCAGGTGTTTCCTTCCACAACACACATAGACCCAGGTGTTTCCTTCCGCAATACACATAGACCCACGTGTTTCCTTCCACAACACACATAGACCCAGGTGTTTCCTTCCACAACACACATAGACCCAGGTGTTTCCTTCCACAACACAACACACATAGACCCAGGTGTTTCCTTCCACAACACACATAGACCCCGGTGTTTCCTTCCACAACACAACACACATAGACCCAGGTGTTTCCTTCCACAACACAACACACATAGACCCAGGTGTTTCCTTCCACAACACACATAGACCCAGGTGTTTCCTTCCACAACACACATAGACCCAGGTGTTTCCTTCCACAACACAACACACATAGACCCAGGTGTTTCCTTCCACAACACACATAGACCCAGGTGTTTCCTTCCAAAACATACATAGACCCAGGTGTTTCCTTCCACAACACACATAGACCCAGGTGTTTCCTTCCACAACACACATAGACCCAGGTGTTTCCTTCCACAACACAACACACATAGACCCAGGTGTTTCCTTCCACAACACACATAGACCCAGGTGTTTCCTTCCACAACACACATAGACCCAGGTGTTTCCTTCCACAACACACATAGACCCAGGTGTTTCCTTCCACAACACAACACACATAGACCCAGGTGTTTCCTTCCACAACACAACACACATAGACCCAGGTGTTTCCTTCCACAACACACATAGACCCAGGTGTTTCCTTCCACAACACACATAGACCCAGGTGTTTCCTTCCACAACTCACATAGACCCAGGTGTTTCCTTCCACAACACAACACACATAGACCCAGGTGTTTCCTTCCACAACACACATAGACCCAGGTGTTTCCTTCCACAACACACATAGACCCAGGTGTTTCCTTCCACAACACACATAGACCCAGGTGTTTCCTTCCACAACACACATAGACCCAGGTGTTTCCTTCCACAACACACATAGACCCAGGTGTTTCCTTCCACAACACACATAGACCCAGGTGTTTCCTTCCACAACACACATAGACCCAGGTGTTTCCTTCCACAACACAACACACATAGACCCAGGTGTTTCCTTCCACAACTCACATA
The DNA here is from genome assembly GCF_964263955.1 of Coregonus lavaretus. NCBI lineage: Eukaryota > Metazoa > Chordata > Actinopteri > Salmoniformes > Salmonidae > Coregonus > Coregonus lavaretus. The sequence goes on along the minus strand of NW_028159394.1, from coordinate 42,877 downwards.
GACCCAGGTGTTTCCTTCCACAACACAACACACATAGACCCAGGTGTTTCCTTCCACAACACACATAGACCCAGGTGTTTCCTTCCACAACACACATAGACCCAGGTGTTTCCTTCCACAACACACATAGACCCAGGTGTTTCCTTCCACAACACAACACACATAGACCCAGGTGTTTCCTTCCACAACACAACACACATAGACCCAGGTGTTTCCTTCCACAACACACATAGACCCAGGTGTTTCCTTCCACAACACACATAGACCCAGGTGTTTCCTTCCACAACACACATAGACCCAGGTGTTTCCTTCCACAACACAACACACATAGACCCAGGTGTTTCCTTCCACAACACAACACAGCAGGGCTGGAGAATGGAGCAGGACATGACTTAAATCACAGTTCTAACACTATCTGAGCCTCTCCCCCCTGTGGCCTGTCCATCTCCATCTCCCACACTGTCACAGTTAGCTTGTTACAGCTTGTTAGTGCCGGGGCCCCACAGATAGTGACCCTATAGTGTGATCCACCACATCTCAACAACAAGACACCGGGGCCCCACAGATAGTGACCCTATAGTGTGATCCACCACATCTCAACAACAAGACACCGGGACCCCACAGCTAGTGACCCTATAGTGTGATCCACCACATCTCAACAACAAGACACCGGGATCCCACAGCTAGTGACCCCATGGTGTGATCCACCACATCTCAACAACAAGACACCGGGATCCCACAGCTAGTGACCCTATGGTGTGATCCACCACATCTCAACAACAAGACACCGGGACCCCACAGATAGTGACCCTATGGTGTGATCCACCACATCTCAACAACAAGACACTGGGACCCCACAGCTAGTGACCCTATAGTGTTGATCCACCACATCTCAACAACAAGACACTGGGTAGAAATCCGAGGGGACAAACAGCAGTTGGTGAGTGTTGTTGCAGCCAGGGGGACGTTGGCTGTCCCAAAGTAGCTGGAGATGATTAGGACCGGTGTGTCCTGGTTTCTGTGTTTTTTGTTCTAGAACCCGGAAATGCAGTAGATCAGACAACATGGAGTGTTTTCCTGTTCCATGGTTTCCATGGCTACAGAGGGGTAGTTAGATGAGGGCTGTGGGGGCAGTAAGGGCTGTGGGGGCTGTGGGCTGTGGGGGCAGTAAGCCCACAGGGCTGTGGGGGCAGTAAGGGCTGTGGGGCAGTAAGGGCTCCTAGTGTGGGTCCTGAGAGTTGGACGGGGCAGCAGATCCCCCTGTGACCATGTTCTGGTCTTAAGTTGACTGTGCTTTTGCCTGGGTGGTAAGCGTGGAGGGGCTGTGGGGTGGTAAGCTGGAGGGGCTGTGGGTGCTAAGCTGAAGAGGCTGTGGGTGGTAAACTGGATGGGCTGTGGGTGGTAAGCTGGAGGGGGTTAGGGAGGACGTGGGATGGAGGCTTGGTGAATCCCCTTGGTGTCTGGCTTTCCAGGAACTCTCCCTGGGCCGTGGGCACAGAGTGGCGAAGCCTCAAGCCACAAGATACACAGACAGGGTTAGGGCTAGATACACACACGACAGAGGAGAGGAGAGGAGAGGAGAGGAGAGGAGAGGAGAGGAGAGGAGAGGAGTAGGAGAGGAGAGGAGAGGAGAGGAGAGGAGAGGAGAGGAGAGGAGAGGAGAGGAGTAGGAGAGGAGAGGAGAGGAGAGGAGAGGAGAGGAGAGGAGAGGAGAGGAGAGGAGAGGAGAGGAGAGGAGAGGAGAGGAGAGGAGTAGGAGAGGAGAGGAGAGGAGATGGTGGTGAGGAGAGGAGAAGAGAGGAGAGGAGAGGAGAGGGGACGGAGGGAGGGAGAGAGGAGAGGAGAGGAGAGGAGAGGAGAGGAGAGGAGAGGAGAGGAGAGGAGAGGAGAGGAGAGGAGAGGAGAGGAGAGGAGAGGAGAGGAGAGGAGAGGAGAGGAGAGGAGAGGAGAGGGAGGGAGGGAGGAGAAGAGAGGAGAGGGGTGTTGAGGGAGGGGAGGGTGGAGAGGGAGGAGAGGAGATGGAGGGGAGGGTGGAGAGGGACAGTGTGTTGGCTGAGGTTGGTTTGAGTTTATGGCCACAGAGGAGGGGGGGTAAATCTAGTAGAACAAGGGAGACTTTAATACACACTCCTCTCTCCTTAAGGCCATCTAGGGACACTTCTGTCTGATCCTGGGTCAGCATGGAACAACTCTGGAGGGGGTCTGTCTGTGTGGAGTATGGAGGTGTGCTGGTGAAGTGGTGGTTGTGTGACACAGAGAGACACCATTTCTGATATTTAAGCCCATATATACTGTACATACACGCATACACACTCAGCACAGCACTGCCGGGGTTAGGGTTAGGGTTAGCACTGCCGGTCCAAAGAGCCTCTGATAAAGGGTTAGGGTTAGGGTTAGCACTGCCGGTCCAAAGAGCCTCTGATAAAGGGTTAGGGTTAGCACTGCCGGTCCAAAGAGCCTCTGATAAAGGGTTAGGGTTAGGATTAGCACTGCCGGTCCAAAGAGCCTCTGATAAAGGGTTAGGGTTAGGGTTAGCACTGCCGGTCCAAAGAGCCTCTGATAAAGGGTTAGGGTTAGGGTTAGCACTGCCGGTCCAAAGAGCCTCTGATAAAGGGTTAGGGTTAGCACTGCCGGTCCAAAGAGCCCCTGATAAAGGGTTAGGGTTAGCACTGCCGGTCCAAAGAGCCTCTGATAAAGGGTTAGGGTTAGGGTTAGCACTGCCGGTCCAAAGAGCCTCTGATAAAGGGTTAGGGTTAGGGTTAGCACTGCCGGTCCAAAGAGCCTCTGATAAAGGGTTAGGGTTAGGGTTAGCACTGCCGGTCCAAAGAGCCTCTGATAAAGGGTTAGGTTAGCACTGCCGGTCCAAAGAGCCTCTGATAAAGGGTTAGGGTTAGGGTTAGCACTGCCGGTCCAAAGAGCCTCTGATAAAGGGTTAGGGTTAGGGTTAGCACTGCCGGTCCAAAGAGCCTCTGATAAAGGGTTAGGGTTAGGGTTAGCATTGCCGGTCCAAAGAGCCTCTGATAAAGGGTTAGGGTTAGGGTTAGCACTGCCGGTCCAAAGAGCATCTGATAAAGGGTTAGGGTTAGCACTGCCGGTCCAAAGAGCCTCTGATAAAGGGTTAGGGTTAGGGTTAGCACTGCCGGTCCAAAGAGCCTCTGATAAAGGGTTAGGGTTAGGGTTAGCACTGCCGGTCCAAAGAGCCTCTGATAAAATGTTAGGGTTAGCACTGCCGGTCCAAAGAGCCTCTGATAAAGGGTTAGGGTTAGCACTGCCGGTCCAAAGAGTCTCTGATAAAGGGTTAGGGTTAGCACTGCCGGTCCAAAGAGCCTCTGATAAAGGGTTAGGGTTAGGGTTAGCACTGCCGGTCCAAAGAGCCTCTGATAAAGGGTTAGGGTTAGGGTTAGCACTGCCGGTCCAAAGAGCCTCTGATAAAGGGTTAGGGTTAGGGTTAGCACTGCCGGTCCAAAGAGCCTCTGATAAAGGGTTAGGGTTAGCACTGCCGGTCCAAAGAGCCTCTGATAAAGGGTTAGGGTTAGGGTTAGCACTGCCGGTCCAAAGAGCCTCTGATAAAGGGTTAGGGTTAGCACTGCCGGTCCAAAGAGCCTCTGATAAAGGGTTAGGGTTAGCACTGCCGGTCCAAAGAGCCTCTGATAAAGGGTTAGGGTTAGCACTGCCGGTCCAAAGAGCCTCTGATAAAGGGTTAGGGTTAGGGTTAGCACTGCCGGTCCAAAGAGCCTCTGATAAAGGGTTAGGGTTAGGATTAGCACTGCCGGTCCAAAGAGCCTCTGATAAAATGTTAGGGTTAGGGTTAGCACTGCCGGTCCAAAGAGCCTCTGATAAAGGGTTAGGGTTAGCACTGCCGGTCCAAAGAGCCTCTGATAAAGGGTTAGGGTTAGCACTGCCGGTCCAAAGAGTCTCTGATAAAGGGTTAGGGTTAGCACTGCCGGTCCAAAGAGCCTCAGATAAAGGGTTAGGGTTAGGGTTAGCACTGCCGGTCCAAAGAGCCTCTGATAAAGGGTTAGGGTTAGGGTTAGCACTGCCGGTCCAAAGAGCCTCTGATAAAGGGTTAGGGTTAGGGTTAGCACTGCCGGTCCAAAGAGCCTCTGATAAAGGGTTAGGGTTAGGGTTAGCACTGCCATTCCAAAGAGCCTCTGATAAAGGGTTAGGGTTAGGGTTAGCACTGCCGGTCCAAAGAGTCTCTGATAAAGGGTTAGGGTTAGCACTGCCGGTCCAAAGAGCCTCTGATAAAGGGTTAGGGTTAGGGTTAACACTGCCAGTCCAAAGAGCCTCTGATAAAGGGTTACGGTTAGCACTGCCGGTCCAAAGAGCCTCTGATAAAGGGTTAGGGTTAGGGTTAGCACTGCCGGTCCAAAGAGCCTCTGATAAAGGGTTAAGGTTAGCACTGCCAGTCCAAAGAGCCTCTGATAAAGGGTTAGGGTTAGCACTGCCATTCCAAAGAGCCTCTGATAAAGGGTTAGGGTTAGCACTGCCATTCCAAAGAGCCTCTGATAAAGGGTTAGGGTTACGGTTAGCACTGCCGGTCCAAAGAGCCTCTGATAAAGGGTTAGGGTTAGCACTGCCGGTCCAAAGAGCCTCTGATAAAGAGTTAGGGTTAGCACTGCCGGTCCAAAGAGCCTCTGATTGCAAATGTGGCTCTTTAATCAGTAAATATACTTTTTAAGAAACACAAAAAATAGTCTAGTATTTTCCAAATATTTCCTACTAGCTAGAAAAAAAAGAACAAAAAAAAGACAACTTTCTTGGTCTGAAAGAGAAGTGGCCAACAACAAAGCCAACTATCAGCACTGTTGCAGAGCTGAGGTGGTTCCCAAAAACAAAGCCAACTATCAGCACTGTTGCAGAGCTGAGGTGGTTCCCAAAAACAAAGCCAACTATCAGCACTGTTGCAGAGGTGAGGTGGTTCCAACACGCTACCTGAGTCCTAAACCGCTGAGTCAGCCTTTAAAGAGAGCGGCTCAGCCACTTGATTGATTGGATTTAAAGCTGCCCGCTTCCCATGAATTACTGTTCTGTGTAACTGGACTGGACCTGGACCTGCCGCTAGCTGGATTGGACCTGCCGGGCCGGGCCAGACTGACATGGAATGACATTGAACAACAAAGACAAAAGTTCTCTTCCAACATCAATATGATAAAGTGAGGAGGAGGACGTATATTCACACAGCAGGAAAAGAGAATGTTCTCAATCTTCTTTCCAACAGCTACAGAGCAGAGCCATTGTATTATATACAGCTACAGAGCAGAGCCATGGTATTATATACAGCTACAGAGCAGAACCATGGTATTATATACAGCTACAGAGCAGAACCATGGTATTAGATACAGCTACAGAGCAGAACCATGGTATTATATACAGCTACAGAGCAGAACCATGGTATTAGATACAGCTACAGAGCAGAACCATGGTATTATATACAGCTACAGAGCAGAGCAGAGCCATGGTATTATATACAGCTACAGAGCAGAGCCATGGTATTATATACAGCTACAGAGCAGAACCATGGTATTATATACAGCTACAGAGCAGAGCCATGGTATTATATACAGCTACAGTGCAGAGCAGAACCATGGTATTATATACAGCTACAGAGCAGAACCATGGTATTATATACATCTACAGAGCAGGGCCATGGTATTATATACAGCTACAGAGCAGAGCCATGGTATTACATACAGCTACAGAGCAGAGCCATGGTATTATATACAGCTACAGAGCAGAGCCATGGTATTTATACAGCTACAGAGCAGAGCCATTGTATTATATACAGCTACAGAGCAGAACCATTGTATTATATACAGCTACAGAGCAGAGCAGAGCAATGATATTATATACAGCTACAGAGAAGGGCCATGGTATTATATACAGCTACAGAGCAGAGCAGAGCCATGGTATTATATACAGCTACAGAGCAGAGCCATGGTATTGTATACAGCTACAGAGCAGAGCCATGGTATTATATACAGCTACAAAGCAGAACCATGGTATTATATACAGCTACAGAGCAGAGCCAAGGTATTATATACAGCTACAAAGCAGAGCCATGGTATTATATACAGCTACAAAGCAGAGCCATGGTATTATATACAGCTACAGAGCAGAGCCATGGTATTATATACAGCTACAAAGCAGAGTGATGGTATTATATACAGCTACAGAGCAGAGCCATGGTATTATATACAGCTACAGAGCAGAACCATGTTATTATATACAGCTACAGAGCAGAGCAGAGTCATGGTATTATATACAGCTACAGAGCAGAGCCATGGTATTATATACAGCTACAGAGCAGAGCCATGGTATTATATACAGCTACAGAGCAGAACCATGGTATTACATACAGCTACAGAGCAGAGCCATGGTATTATATACAGCTACAGAGCAGAGCAGAGCCATGGTATTATATACAGCTACAGAGCAGAACCATGGTATTGTATACAGCTACAGAGCAGAACCATGGTATTATATACAGCTACAGAGCAGAATCATGGTTTTATATACAGCTAAAGAGCAGAACCATGGTATTATATACAGCTGCAGAGCAGAACCATGGTATTATATACAGCTACAGAGCAGAGCCATTGTATTATATACAGCTACAGAGCAGAGCCATGGTATTATATACAGCTACAGAGCCGAGCAGAACAATGGTATTATATACAGCTACAGAGCAGAGCCATGGTATTACATACAGCTACAGAGCAGAGCCATTGCATTATATACAGCTACAGAGCAGAGCCATGGTATTATATACAGCTACAGAGCAGAATCATGGTATTATATACAGCTACAGAGCAGAGACATGGTATTATATACAGCTACAGAGCAGAGCAGAACCATGGTATTATATACAGCTACAGAGCAGAACAGAACCATGGTATTATATACAGCTACAGAGCAGAGCCATGGATTATATACAGCTACAGAGTAGAGCAGAACCATGGTATTATATACAGCTACACAGCAGAACCATTGTATTATATACAGCTACAGAGCAGAACCATGGTATTATATACAGCTACAGAGCAGAACCACGGTATTATATACAGATACAGAGCAGAGCCATGGTATTATATACAGCTACAGAGCAGAGCAGAGCCATGGTATTATATACAGCTACAGAGCAGAGCCATGGTATTGTATACAGCTACAGAGCAGAGCCATGGTATTATATACAGCTACAAAGCAGAACCATGGTATTATATACAGCTACAGAGCAGAGCCAAGGTATTATATACAGCTACAAAGCAGAGCCATGGTATTATATACAGCTACAAAGCAGAGTGATGGTATTATATACAGCTACAGAGCAGAGCCATGGTATTATATACAGCTACAGAGCAGAACCATGTTATTATATACAGCTACAGAGCAGAGCAGAGTCATGGTATTATATACAGCTACAGAGCAGAGCCATGGTATTATATACAGCTACAGAGCAGAGCCATGGTATTATATACAGCTACAGAGCAGAACCATGGTATTACATACAGCTACAGAGCAGAGCCATGGTATTATATACAGCTACAGAGCAGAGCAGAGCCATGGTATTATATACAGCTACAGAGCAGAACCATGGTATTGTATACAGCTACAGAGCAGAACCATGGTATTATATACAGCTACAGAGCAGAATCATGGTTTTATATACAGCTAAAGAGCAGAACCATGGTATTATATACAGCTGCAGAGCAGAACCATGGTATTATATACAGCTACAGAGCAGAGCCATTGTATTATATACAGCTACAGAGCAGAGCCATGGTATTATATACAGCTACAGAGCCGAGCAGAACAATGGTATTATATACAGCTACAGAGCAGAGCCATGGTATTACATACAGCTACAGAGCAGAGCCATTGCATTATATACAGCTACAGAGCAGAGCCATGGTATTATATACAGCTACAGAGCAGAATCATGGTATTATATACAGCTACAGAGCAGAGCCATGGTATTATATACAGCTACAGAGCAGAGCAGAACCATGGTATTATATACAGCTACAGAGCAGAACAGAACCATGGTATTATATACAGCTACAGAGCAGAGCCATGGATTATATACAGCTACAGAGTAGAGCAGAACCATGGTATTATATACAGCTACACAGCAGAACCATTGTATTATATACAGCTACAGAGCAGAACCATGGTATTATATACAGCTACAGAGCAGAACCACGGTATTATATACAGATACAGAGCAGAGCCATGGTATTATATACAGCTACAGAGCAGAGCAGAGCCATGGTATTATATACAGCTACAGAGCAGAACCATGGTATTGTATACAGCTACAGAGCAGGACCATGGTATTATATACAGCTACAGAGCAGAATCATGGTTTTATATACAGCTAAAGAGCAGAACCATGGTATTATATACAGCTGCAGAGCAGAACCATGGTATTATATACAGCTACAGAGCAGAGCCATTGTATTATATACAGCTACAGAGCAGAGCCATGGTATTATATACAGCTACAGAGCCGAGCAGAACAATGGTATTATATACAGCTACAGAGCAGAGCCATGGTATTACATACAGCTACAGAGCAGAGCCATTGCATTATATACAGCTACAGAGCAGAGCCATGGTATTATATACAGCTACAGAGCAGAATCATGGTATTATATACAGCTACAGAGCAGAGCCATGGTATTATATACAGCTACAGAGCAGAGCAGAACCATGGTATTATATACAGCTACAGAGCAGAACAGAACCATGGTATTATATACAGCTACAGAGCAGAGCCATGGATTATATACAGCTACAGAGTAGAGCAGAACCATGGTATTATATACAGCTACACAGCAGAACCATTGTATTATATACAGCTACAGAGCAGAACCATGGTATTATATACAGCTACAGAGCAGAACCACGGTATTATATACAGATACAGAGCAGAGCCATGGTATTATATACAGCTACAGAGCCGAACCATGGTATTATATACAGCTACAGAGCAGAACCATGGTATTATATACAGCTACAGAGCAGAGCAGAACAATGGTATTATATACAGCTACAGAGCAGAGCAGAACCATGGTATTATATACAGCTACAGTGCAGAACCATGGTATTATATACAGCTACAGAGCAGAACAATGGTATTATATACAGCTACAGAGCAGAGCCGCCTTGGTTCAAGATAATTTAATTGAGTATACCAGTGGGATCGTATTATATAGCTACAGCAGCATCATGAATGGGTCACATATCGTACAAAACACGTCCTTTTAGATCAAAGACAGTTTAGTTGGAAAGATGGCATTATTAGAGAGGGAAACTGGCACAGAGGAGACACTCACATCCAGCACTCTATTGACCTTATTCTTCATATGAGTTGGGATCTCAGGTCATTAACCAGCAGCATCTGCAGCACAGCAGTTACTGGGGTTCAATACGGAGCTACTGAGAGCAGTTAAATATGAAAGCATTGAAACTGGGATCAAAACTCTGTTCAAATAAGACATGTGGACGATGTACCTCCCTTTCCTTCACTATCACAGAAAAGTCATCTGTCTTTGATATGCCTGGTGGTCCTTCTTCGATGGCCAAGGTGTTTTTAGGTAGATGGAAAGATGAAGGATGCATGAATGGAGGGAGAGATGGAGGGACACCCCCGTTTTGATCAGGGTCTAATTAACCAGTTCGTTGTTACCGAGCCCAAACCTGTCCAACACCGCTTTCCACTTCAGCCTCTAGAATGCTGCACCGTTCCTCACCTTGCGTTTGGCCAACCAACACTGTTTAATCTCAGATCCCATATTGATTAAACTAGCCTGTCTGCCTCGTAGTGAGAGAGGGCAGAATGAAGCACGGGCCTCTGCAGTGTGGACACACAGAGAGAGCATTATACTCATGAAAAACCTGGACAAAAAAGGAGACTTTGAACTTGTTGCCCGTTGGTATCTGTTACCATGATCCCCTTCACAGGTTCAGAGAGGGAGAGAGAGAGAGAGGGAGAGAAGGGGAGAGAGAGAGAGGGAGAGAGAGAGAGGGAGAGGGAGAGAAGGGGAGAGAGAGAGAGGGAGAGAGAGAGAGGGAGAGGGAGGGAGAGAGAGAGAGAGAGAGAGAAGGGGAGAGGGAGGGGGAGAGAGAGAGGGAGAGAGAGAGGGGAGGGGGAGAGGGAGAGGGAGAGAGGGAGAGAGAGAGGGAGTGAAGGGGAGAGGGAGAGAGGGAGAGGGAGAAGGAGGCGGAGGGGGAGAGAGAGAGAGAGGGAGGGTGAGAGAGGGAGAGAGAGGGAGGGGAGAGAAGGGGAGAGGGAGGGAGAGAGAGAGGGAGAGAGGGAGGGAGAGAGAAGGGGAGAGGGAGGGGAGAGAGGGAGGGAGAGGGAGAGAGAGAGAG
>NW_028159394.1:25000-30000 GCF_964263955.1 Coregonus lavaretus | reverse complement strand
GCAGCAACAGAGTAGGATTCAGTTAGCTGCAATGGGCCAGCAGTATACTGGACGGGCAGCAACAGAGTAGGATTCAGTTAGCTGCAATGGCCAGCAGTATACTGTACGGGCAGCAACAGAGTAGGATTCAGTTAGCTGCAATGGGCCAGCAGTATACTGTACGGGCAGCAACAGGGTAGGATTCAGTTAGCTGCAATGGGCCAGCAGTATACTGGACGGGCAGCAACAGAGTAGGATTCAGTTAGCTGCAATGGGCCAGCAGTATACTGTACGGGCAGCAACAGGGTAGGATTCAGTTAGCTGCAATGGGCCAGCAGTATACTGGACGGGCAGCAACAGAGTAGGATTCAGTTAGCTGCAATCAATTTGTCTTCATCAACCCTGCAAAGATCTGAAAGCCTTTCTGTGTCCCAAATGGAGTCCTATGGGCCCTGGTCAAAAGTAGTGCACTATATAGGGAATAGGGTGCCATTCTCTGGTCTAAAGTAGTGCACTATATAGGGAATAGGGTGCCATTCTCTGGTCTAAAGTAGTGCACTATATAGGGAATAGGGTGCCATTCTCTGGTCTAAAGTAGTGCACTACATAGGGAATAGGGTGTCATTCTCTGGTCTAAAGTAGTGCACTATATAGGGAATAGGGTGCCATTTGAAACGCAGACCCTGGTGGTTTTTATTGATAATCTGGGTCAATTATCCAGAAGGTGATTGGGGACAGCTTTCTCTGATTAGCGTGAGAGATGTTTCTGGTTGGTGAGAATCAGAGAGCCTCTTCGGCATCTGTTACAGGTTCACCAGACAAAGAGCCCGTTTGTTCCCCGCGTCTCGCAACGTCAAAACAACAAAAAACAAACCAAATAGATCCCAAACAAAAAAGACATCTGGGCTGAAAAGGGAAAACATCATTTGAATTCAACATCAGTCTCATGCATCCATCTTTTCTCTCTCTGTGAACTTTACAACATGTTTTCCAAAGCGCTCAGCGGGTTTGCCAAGCATTAGCCTCTAGACAGCCTGATGCTACGGTCTCAATACATAAGGACCGAAGGGTTCCATTCTACCCGAACACATGTAAAATCACATCAGAGGGAAAAGCTGCTGCTTCGAGCGTTCGAAAGCTAATGACAAACCAACTCAGAGGCCACGTCCCAAACGGCACCCTGTTCACTAGTCAGTGCACTATATAGGCAATAGGGCACCATTTGGGATGCGGTCGGAGTCGGTCTGCTAAAACACGTCTAGTGTCAGAATACTTCCTGCTAGCTAGACAGTAGAACCCCTGTCTGCCTGCGGGAGCTCATCTCATCCCTGCAGTGGGCTTCATTTAAACACTAATGTCTTCCTGTGACTCTACTTATATAACATAACGAGAGATATCAGTATCTACCATACTCTGCTGTCTAGAGAGATATCAATATCTACCATACTCTGCTGTCTAGAGAGATATCAATATCTACCATACTCTGCTGTCTAGAGAGATATCAATATCCACCATACTCTGTCGTATTGAGAGATATCAATATCTACCATACTCTGCTGTCTAGAGAGATATCAATATCTACCATACTCTGTGGTCTAGAGAGATATCAATATCTACCATACTCTGCTGTCTAGAGAGATATCAATATCTACCATACTCTGTGGTCTAGAGAGATATCAATATCTACCATACTCTGCTGTCTAGAGAGATATCAATATCTACCATACTCTGCTGTCTAGAGAGATATCAATATCTACCATACTCTGCTGTCTAGAGAGATATCAATATCTACCATACTCTGTTGTCTAGAGAGATATCAATATCTACCATACTCTGCTGTCTAGAGAGATATCAATATCTACCATACTCTGTGGTCTAGAGAGATATCAATATCTACCATACTCTGTTGTCTAGAGAGATATCAATATCTACCATACTCTGCTGTCTAGAGAGATATCAATATCTACCATACTCTGTTGTCTAGAGAGATATCAATATCTACCATACTCTGTGGTCTAGAGAGATATCAGTATCTACCATACTCCGCCATATAGAGAGATATTTATATCAAGAACCACCCAGTTTTTAATAACAAATAATTTGTAGACTGCAAGAAGCCCAAACAGATATAATGTTTGACTAAAACAGAATCATTTTAAACCTTGATTACATTTGTATACGATCACGTGTCTCTCTATTACGCGTGGGAATACTGGGGAACAGATTTATTACATTAAAATCACTTGGAGATCATTTCCTGGTGTTTTTATAGTCTTTTATGTCCAACAATTAAAATATAAATAAAATAAAATAAGAAATATATATATGTATATATATATATATATATATATATATATATATATATATATATATATATATATACAGTACCAGTCAGAAGTTTGGACACACCTACTCATTCCAGGGTTTTTCTTTATTTTTAACTATTTTATACATTGTAGAATAATAGTGAAGAAATCAAAACTACGAAATAACACATTTGGAATCATGTAGTAACCAAAAAAGTGTTAAACAAATCAAAATATATTTTAAATTTGAGATTCTTCAAATAGCCACCCTTTGCCTTGATGACAGCTTTGCACACTCTTGGCATTATCTCAACCAGCTTCATGAGGTAGTCACCTGGAAAACATTTCAAGTAACAGGTGTGCCTTGTTAAAAGTTAATTTGTGGAATTTATTTTCTGAGCCAATCAGTTGTGTTGTGACAAGGTAGGGTTGGTATACAGAAGATACAGTTGAAGTCGGAAGTTTACATACACTTAGGTTGGAGTCATTAACAAACTATAGTTTTGGCAAGTTGGTTAGGACATCTACTTTGTGTATGACACAAGTAATTTTTCCAACAATTGTTTACAGACAGATTATTTCACTTATAATTCACTGTATCACAATTCCAGTGGGTCAGAAGTTTACATACACTAAGTTGACTGTGCCTTTAAACAGCTTGGAAAATTCCAGAAAATGATGTCATGGCTTTAGAAGCTTCTGATAGGCTAATTGACATAATTTGAGTCAATTGGAGGTGTACCTGTGGATGTATTTCAAGGCCTACCTTCAAACTCAATGCCTCTTTGCTTGACATCATGGGAAAATCAAAAGAAATCAGCCAAGACCTCAGAAAAAGAATTGTAGACCTCCACAAGTCTGGTTCATCCTTGGGAGCAATTTCCAAACGCCTGAAGGTACCACGTTCATCTGTACAAACAATAGTACGCAAGTATAAACACCATGGGACCACGCAGCCGTCATACCGCTCAGGAAGGAGATGCGTTCTGTCTCTTAGAGATGAACGTACTTTGGTGCGAAAAGTGCAAATCAATCCCAGAACAACAGCAAAGGACCTTGTGAAGATTCTGGAGGAAACAGGTACAAAAGTATCTATATCCACAGTAAAAAGAGTCCTATATCAACATAACCTGAAAGGCCGCTCAGCAAGGAAGAAGCCACTGCTCCAAAACCGCCATAAAAAAGCCAGACTACGGTTTGCAACTGCACATGGGGACAAAGATCATACTTTATGGCATCATCAGGGAGGAAAATTATGTGGATATATTGACCACTGGAGGAAGGAAGGGTCCTCCTGGAGACCACTGCAGCATCCTCTGTAGTGGAGGAAGGAAGGGTCCTCCTGGAGACCACTGCAGCATCCTCTGTAGTGGAGGAAGGAAGGGTCCTCCTGGAGACCACTGCAGCATCCTCTGTAGTGGAGGAAGGAAGGGTCCTCCTGGAGACCACTGCAGCATCCTCTGTAGTGGAGGAAGGAAGGGTCCTCCTGGAGACCACTGCAGCATCCTCTGTAGTGGAGGAAGGAAGGGTCCTCCTGGAGACCACTGCAGCATCCTCTGTAGTGGAGGAAGGAAGGGTCCTCCTGGAGACCACTGCAGCATCCTCTGTAGTGGAGGAAGGAAGGGTCCTCCTGGAGACCACTGCAGCATCCTCTGTAGTGGAGGAAGGAAGGGTCCTCCTGGAGACCACTGCAGCATCCTCTGTAGTGGAGGAAGGAAGGGTCCTCCTGGAGACCACTGCAGCATCCTCTGTAGTGGAGGAAGGAAGGGTCCTCCTGGAGACCACTGCAGCATCCTCTGTAGTGGAGGAAGGAAGGGTCCTCCTGGAGACCACTGCAGCATCCTCTGTAGTGGAGGAAGGAAGGGTCCTCCTGGAGACCACTGCAGCATCCTCTGTAGTGGAGGAAGGAAGGGTCCTCCTGGAGACCACTGCAGCATCCTCTGTAGTGGAGGAAGGAAGGGTCCTCCTGGAGATCACTGCAGCATCCTCTGTAGTGGAGGAAGGAAGGGTCCTCCTGGAGACCACTGCAGCATCCTCTGTAGTGGAGGAAGGAAGGGTCCTCCTGGAGACCACTGCAGCATCCTCTGTAGTGGAGGAAGGAAGGGTCCTCCTGGAGACCACTGCAGCATCCTCTGTAGTGGAGGAAGGAAGGGTCCTCCTGGAGACCACTGCAGCATCCTCTGTAGTGGAGGAAGGAAAGGTCCTCCTGGAGACCACTGCAGCATCCTCTGTAGTGGAGGAAGGAAGGGTCCTCCTGGAGACCACTGCAGCATCTTCTGTAGTGGAGGAAGGAAAGGTCCTCCTGGAGATCACTGTAGCATCCTCTGTAGTGGAGGAAGGAAGGGTCCTCCTGGAGACCACTGCAGCATCCTCTGTAGTGGCTGAAGGAAGGGTCCTCCTGGAGACCACTGCAGCATCCTCTGTAGTGGAGGAAGGGTCCTCCTGGAGACCACTGCAGCATCCTCTGTAGTGGAGGAAGGAAGGGTCCTCCTGGAGACCACTGCAGCATCCTCTGTAGTGGAGGAAGTAAAGGTCCTCCTGGAGATCACTGCAGCATCCTCTGTAGTGGAGGAAGGGAGGGTCCTCCTGGAGACCACTGCAGCATCCTCTGTAGTGGCTGAAGGAAGGGTCCTCCTGGAGACCACTGCAGCATCCTCTGTAGTGGAGGAAGGGTCCTCCTGGAGGCCACTGCAACATCCTCTGTAGTGGAGGAAG
>NW_028159394.1:2500-20000 GCF_964263955.1 Coregonus lavaretus | reverse complement strand
TTATAAATACACCCTGTCCCCCATCTCTCCTTCTGTCCATCTATGTCCAAGGGTTATAAATACACCCTGTCCCCCACCTTCTTTTCTAGAATGTTGTCCATTATTTATGGGCTGGCCGGAGCTACACATTCCGTTTGGGCCACAGGATTCTTTACCCAGAAATCCCTGCACTGTAAGCAGACACTACACCTGAAGCACATCCATCATCATTTGCATGCAATTGTTCCTCCTGCAGATTGTAAAAGTCAAGACTCCATGGATTACTTCAGTATGTGAGAAGTTATAGCTTGGATTTATCCGTCATAATGTTGCTTAGTACTCCCCACAATGGTATCAACAATCTTCTTTCATCTTCATGAATTAGTAGGTGTTTTAATGCCAATGTGGAGTGCTTTGAAAATATACTAATGTTACAATCCAAACTTTACATTGACATAGTTTAGAGCTACATGCATGTATGCGCTGCAGGGGAAATCAGACAACATTTAACTCAGAGTTAACTCCTGTGTCTGTGGGCTGTCTGCCTCTCCCTAAGTAGCTCTCCTCTGGTTTTGGTGTTGGGGTGGAAGGCCCTACCATGGTGGGCTTGGCTGAGGCCCTCTGCAGACACACAGGCCTGGGTAGTGGAAGTTAGTCCTCCTCCTCCGGTGGCTCTCTCTCTCTCTCTCTCTCTCTCTCTCTCTCTCTCTCTCTCTCTCTCTCTCTCTCTCTCTCTCTCTCTCTCTCTCTCTCTCTCTCTCTCTCTCTCTCTCTCTCTCTCTCTCTCTCTCTCTCTCTCTCTCTCTCTCTCTCTCTCTCTCTCTCTCTCTCTCTCTCTCTCTCTCTCTCTCTCTCTCTCTCTCTCTCACTTCAAAGGCTTGTGGTGTTGTTGGAGAGACCTGGAGCTGAGGGGAGCTGAGGGGAGCTGAGGGAAGCTGAGGGGAGCTGAGAGGAGCTGAGGGGAGGTGAGGGGAGCTGAGGGGAGCTGAGGGAAGCTGAGGGGAGGTGAGAGGAGCTGAGAGGAGGTGAGAGGAGCTGAGGGGAGCTGAGGGGAGGTGAGAGGAGCTGAGGGGAGCTGAGGGAAGCTGAGGGGAGCTGAGAGGAGCTGAGGGGAGCTGAGGGGAGCTGAGTGGAGCTGAGAGGAGCTGAGGGGCGCTGAGAGGAGCTGAGGGGAGCTGAGGGGAGGTGAGAGGAGCTGAGGGGAGCTGAGGGAAGCTGAGGGGAGCTGAGGGGAGCTGAGGGGAGGTGAGAGGAGCTGAGGGGAGCTGAGGGGAGGTGAGAGGAGCTGAGGGGAGCTGAGGGAAGCTGAGGGGAGCTGAGGGGAGCTGAGGGGAGGTGAGAGGAGGTGAGAGGAGCTGAGGGAAGCTGAGGGGAGCTGAGGGGAGCTGAGAGGAGCTGAGGGAAGCTGAGGGGAGCTGAGGGGAGCTGAGAGGAGCTGAGAGGAGCTGAGAGGAGCTGAGAGGAGCTGAGAGGAGGTGAGGGGAGCTGAGGGGAGCTGAGGGGAGGTGAGGGGAGGTGAGGGGAGGTGAGAGGAGCTGAGAGGAGCTGAGGGAAGCTGAGGGGTCCAAGGGTTCTAACACAGCATCGCACCGAGCCACGAAGTTATACGTTAATCAATGCAGCCATTACGTTCTCTGTAAATGTCTGGGATGTTGGTTTAGAGATGGAAAGGTAAATGTCATGTCAACAGACAGTGAAGTGCAGCCGTTAATCCCATCAGCGTGGAGAGAGTGGAGAGTGTGCTCGGTGTGGAAGTGTGTGTGTAATCAGTGTGTGTGGAGAGAGTGTGTGAAGTGTGTGTACTTAGCATAGAAGTGTGTGTTGACGCAGTAGATTTGCCTGAATTATTCAATTTGTCCGTTTTGAGAACGTTATTTGGATAACTAATTTGTGGAGGACATTTTCCACAGAGAGAAGAAAGACAGAACCACTATTTCAGAAACAGAACCACTACTTCAGAGACAGAACCACTACTTCAGAATCTGGATTTGAGGTCCAGAAAATGATGTAGGCAAAATAAACCGGATCATTTTATTTTTTTATTTTTTGTCATTTAGCAGACGCTCTTATCCAGAGCGACTTACATGAGCAATTAGGGTTAAGTGCCTTGCTCAAGGGCACATCGACAGATTTGTCACCTAGTCGGCTCGGGGGATTAGAACCAGCAACCTTTCGGTTACTGGCACGACGCTCTTAACCACTAAGCTACCTGCCGTTATCAGACCAGATCATGCCGTTATACTGTAGAGCTCTGAACAGCTGTAGGGACACACACACACACACACACACACACACACACACACACACACACACACACACACACACACACACACACACACACACACACACACACACACACACACACACACACACACACACACACACACACACAGAGACAGAGAGACAGACAACACACACACTTCCTTCATGACAATTGAATAAACAGGGGTTATTTCCTGTCTGGTCCGGGAGATCAAAATATCCACCAATGAGCTCACACAGCTAGAGGATGACATCACTTCCTCTAGGTTCCATTAGAACGTTTTACATTTCCTGTGATTCCAATATGAGATGAGGGACTAAAACCCAATCCAGAACACCATGAGAATCCACTTCCAGTTTGTACACATCGCTCAGAGACCAGCAGGCCTCTCTAGTTCCAGACAGAACCGGTTCTGTTTAGGCCCGGATTCAATACCGTCACTGATTTTGGACAATGCGCCATAAAAAAAAAAAAAAGGTAATTTCGGAATAAGCCGACATGTGCAGCGTTTACCGTGAACATTGCCTTTAAAAACAAGCATTGTGGGATTGAATCCCATCCAAAATCAGGTCATACATGATAAATAATGTCTGTCACCATGTGCTGTTTTATACAGAGATCACAGAGACAGACAGATGGAGAGATACAAAGACTGAAATAAACAGACAGATGGAGAGAGAGAGAGAGAGAGATGGATAGAGAGAGAGAAAAAAAGTGTTCAGTTAAAGAAGTGTTTAGTTGAGGTGAGGAGGAGGAGTAGGAGGAGGAGGAAGAGGAGGAGGAGGAGGAAGAGGAGGAGAGGAGGATTCAGTCCGTAAAAAAATCACTTAGAATGTGGATGTTCCTCTCCCAGGAGTAATTTGCTGTCTTTTTCTCTAAGGGTGCATTAACCCAACAAGGCTTATGAAGGAACAGCTGAAATATTAAGACCTTCGCATCCATCAATTTAAAGGTTTCAGTAGTAGGCTTGATTACCAACAATGACGAGACCGCCTACAGGGAGGAGGTGAGGGCTCTGGAAGTGTGGTGCCAGGAAAATAACCTCTCACTCAACGTCAACAAAACAAAGGAGATGATCGTGGACTTCAGGAAAAAGCAGAGGGTGCACCCCCCTATCCACATCGACGGGACCGCAGTGGTGAAGGTGGAAAGCTTCAAGTTCCTTGGCGTACACATCACCGACAAACTGAAATGGGCCACCCACGCAGACAGTGTGGTGAAGAAGGCGCAACAACGTCTCTTCAACCTCAGAAGGCTGAAGAAATTTGGCTTGGCACCTAAAACCCTCACAAACTTTTACAGATGCACAATTGAGAGCATCCTGTCGGGCTGTATCACCGCCTGGTACGGCAACTGCACCGCCCACAACCGCAGGGCTCTCCAGAGGGTGGTGCTGTCTGCCGAACGCATTACCGGGGGCAAACTACCCGCCCTCCAAGACATGTACAGCAGCCAATGTCACAGGAAGGCCAAAAAGATAATCAAGGACATCAACCACCCGAGCCACTGCCTGTTCACCGCGCTATCATCCAGAAGCGAGGTCAGTAGAGGTGCATCAAAGCTGGGACTGTCACGAATTCCGCAGAGACTGCTCCTCCTCCTTGTTCGGGCAGGCTTCGGCGTTCGTCGTCCCCGGAGTACTAGCTGCCACCGTTTGATGTTATCTATGTTTGTTTGGTCTTGTCTGATTAGTGCACCTGTTCCATATCACGTATTGATTATGTCACCTATAAGTTTCCTTTGGTTTTGTTTGTAGTTGTGTGTTGTTGTACGCCTGTCCGTTGGTGTAGGTTATTTGTTTTCTTGTTGTTAGTGCTGTTCGCACTTTACGCACTGTTTTGCGTATTCGCTCGCCTCCTGTTTGTTGAGGCCCGTTGGTTTTGTATTTTGCTCCTGTGACTATTAAAGTCGGATCAACTAAGCTTCTGTGTCCTGCGCCTGACTCCAACACCGCATCCACATCAGCTCGTGACAGAACAACACACCATACAATGGAGTCAGCAGGAGCAGCGGCGGCGACCGAGTCGCTGGAGGATCGGGTCAGCTGCCAGGACGCCATGATCCAGCAACTCGGCTCCGCCATACAGGAGGTAATGAACACCCTGCGCCGATGGGAAAGGGGAGGCGTGCCCACACCTCCTCCTACATTACCACCACCATCGGCCAGCCCCACCAGACCAGCTCCATGCGGGGTGGAATGAGAGGGCCCTCATCGATCACTATTGGTGTAGCCTGCGTGAGGACATTCGTCGAGAGCTGGCCTGCAGGGACACCAATCTGTCCTTCGACCAGCTAGTGGACATGTCCATCCGTCTGGATACCCTGCTGGCCACCCGCGGACGTCCCGAGATGGGGCCGTCCATTCCATCCCCCAGCACCTCCGAGCCGAGCCCAATGGAGCTCGGGGGTGCTGGCGCTAGAGAGAGTAGGAGAGAGAACCCGAGGGGGGCCGTCCCCTGCACCAGCTGTGGCCGTAGAGGACACACTGCGGCTAGGTGCTGGGGAGGGTCTCCAAGGAATCGAGGCAACAGGTCGCGCACTGGGGAGTCATTTCAGGTGAGTAGGCGCCCCACTCACCCAGAGCTCTCTGTTGTTCACTTGTGTATACCTGTGGTATTTCCTCAGGTTGCATCTCATTCCCAGCATAAGGCGCTAGTCAATTCAGGCGCAGCTGGGAATTTTATTGATCGGAAATGTTGTTCTAAGTTAGGGATTCCCCTCCTGCCCGTTGATGCACCCTTTCCTGTCCATGCCCTAGATAGCCGCCCGTTGGGATCTGGGTTGATTAGGGAGGTCACAGCGCCACTAAAGATGAAGACGCAGGGGGGTCATGAGGAGATTATTCAGTTGTACCTCATTGACTCTCCTGCGTATCCCGTGGTGCTGGGGCTTCCTTGGTTAATCACCCATGACCCCACCATTTCGTGGCAACAGAGGGCTCTCAAGGAATGGTCTGGCCAGTGTGTTGGTCGATGTTTAGGTGTTTCCGTTGGGGCGACTACGGTGGAGAGTACGAACCAAGTGCCCGCAATGCACATTCCCCCTGAGTATGAGGATTTGGCACTCGTGTTCAGCAAGATGAGGGCGACGCGATTGCCACCTCATAGACAGGGAGATTATGCGATAAACCTCCAGACAGGTGCGGCACTTCCGCGGAGCCATGTGTATCCTCTGTCTCAAGAGGAGACGGCGGCTATGGAAACATACATAGCTGAGTCCCTGAGACCAGGATACATATGGCCCTCCACTTCCCCTCGTCCTCAAGTTTCTTTTTTGTGAAGAAGAAGGATGGAGGTATTGTATTGGGTATATGTTGTGAAATTGTTAGATATTACTTGTTAGATATTACTGCACTGTCGGAGCTAGAAGCACAAGCATTTCGCTACACCCGCTATAACATCTGCTAAACACGTGTATGTGACAAATAACATTTGATTTCATTTGATTTGTATGTGAGTGGGTGTGTAGAGTCAGTATAAATTGATGTGCATATTATGTGTGAGTGAGCAGATGATGGAGTGAGTGTTTGTGTGAGTGTTGGAGTGACAGTGTGTGTGAGTGATGGAGTGTCAGTGAGTGTTTGTGTGAGTGTGTAGGGCCCTGTTAGTGTGTAGGGCCCTGTTAGTGTGTAGGGCCCTGTTAGTGTGTAGGGCCCTGTTAGTGTGTAGGGCCCTGTTAGTGTGTAGGGGGGCCCTGTTAGTGTGTAGGGCCCTGTTAGTGTGTAGGGCCCTGTTAGTGTGTAGGGCCCTGTTAGTGTGTAGGGCCCTGTTAGTGTGTAGGGCCCTGTTAGTGTGTAGGGCCATGTTAGTGTGTAGGGCCCTGTTAGTGTGTAGGGCCCTGTTAGTGCGTAGGGCCCTGTTAGTGTGTAGGGGGGCCCTGTTAGTGTGTAGGGCCCTGTTAGTGTGTAGGGCCCTGTTAGTGTGTAGGGCCCTGTTAGTGTGTAGGGCCCTGTTAGTGTGTAGGGGGGCCCTGTTAGTGTGTAGGGCCCTGTTAGTGTGTAGGGCCCTGTGAGTGTGTAGGGCCCTGTTAGTGTGTAGGGCCCTGTTAGTGTGTAGGGCCCTGTTAGTGTGTAGGGCCCTGTTAGTGTGTAGGGCCCTATTAGTGTGTAGGGCCCTGTTAGTGTGTAGGGCCCTGTTAGTGTGTAGGGCCCTGCTAGTGTGTAGGGCCCTGTTAGTGTGTAGGGCCCTGTTAGTGTGTAGGGCCCTGTTAGTGTGTAGGGCCCTGTTAGTGTGTAGGGCCCTGTTAGTGTGTAGGGCCCTGTTAGTGTGTAGGGGGGCCCTGTTAGTGTGTAGGGCCCTGTTAGTGTGTGTGCACAGAGACAGTGCAAAGATTGAAATAGGAAGTCAATAAAGATACAAGGTAAACTCGGTCTGTGTAGATGTTTTGTTAGCTATTTAACAGTCGTATTGCTTTGGGATAGAAGCTGTTCAAGAGCTTGTTGGTGTCAGACTTGATGCACCGGTACCCCCTGCCATGCGGCAGCAGAGAAAATAGTCTATGGCTTGGGTCTTAGACGATTTACTTTTCACACCGCCTGGTATAGAGGTCCTGGATGGCAGGGAGCTCGGCCCCAGTGATGTACTGGGCTGTCCTGGTATAGAGGTCCTGGATGGCAGGGAGCTCGGCCCCAGTGATGTACTGGGCTGTACGCAAAACCCTCTGTAGAGCCATGCGATCGAGGGCGGTGCTATTGCCATACCAAGCAGTGATGCAGCCAGTCAATATGCTCTCAATGGTACAGCTGTAGAACTTTTGAAGGATTTGAGAGGCCATGCCAAACTTTTTCAACCCCTGTCGCGCCTTCTTCACGACTGTGCGTGTGTGTTTGAACCATTTAAAGTCTTTAGTGATTTGGACACAGAGGAACTTGAAGCCGTCTACCTGCTCCACTGCTGCCCCATCGATGTGGATGGGGGTGTGTGCTTGAGATGTTTCTACAACTTGATTGGAGTCCACCTGTGGTAAATTAATTGATTGGACATGATTTGGAAAGGCACACACCTGTCTATATCCGGTCCCACAGTTGACAGTGCATGTCAGAGCAAAAACCAAACCATGAGGTCGAGGGAATTGTCCGTAGAGCTTCGAGACAGGATTGTGTCGAGGCACAGATCTGGGGAAGGGTAACAACAAATGTCTGCAGCATTGAAGTCCCCAAGAACACAGTGGCCTCAATCATTCTTAAATGGAAGAAGTTTGGAACCACCAAGACTCTTCCTAGAGCTGGCCGCCCGGCCAAACTGAGCAATCAGGGGAGAAGGGCCTTGGTCAGGGAGGTGACCAAGAACCCTATGGTCACTCTGACAGAGCTCCAGAGTTCCTCTGTGGAGATGGGAGAACCTTCCAGAAGGACAACCATCTCTGCAGCACTCCACCAATCAGGCCTTTATGGTAGAGTGGCCAGACGGAAGCCACTCCTCAGTAAAAGACACATGACAGCCCGCTTGGAGTTTGCCAAATGGCACCTAAAGGACTCTCAGACCATGAGAAACAAGATTCTCTGGTCTGATGAAACCAGGATTTAACTCTTTGGCTTGAATGCCAAGCGTCACATCTGGAGGAAACCTGGCACCATCCCTATGGTGAAGCATGGTGGTGGCCGCATCATGCTGTGGGGAAGTTTTTCAGCGGCAGGCACTGGGAGAGTAGTCAGGATTGAGGGAAAGATGAACGGAGCAAAGTACAGAGAGATCCTTGATGAAAACCTGCTCCAGAGCGCTCAGGACCTCAGACTGGGGTGAAGGTTCACCTTCCAACAGGACAACAACCCCAAGCACACAGCCAAGACAACGCAGGAGTGGCTTCGGGACAAGTCTCTGAATGTCCTTGAGTGGCCCAGCCAGAGCCCGGACTTGAACCCGATCGAACATCTCTGGAGAGACCTGAAAATAGCTGTGCAGCGACGCTCCCCATCCAACCTGACAGAGCTTGAGAGGATCTGCAGAGAAGAATGGGAGAAACTCCTCAAATACAGGTGTGCCAAGCTTGTAGCGTCATACCCAAGAAGACTCGAGGCTGTAATCGCTGCCAAAGGTGCTTCAACAAAGTACTGGGTAAAGGGTCTGAATACTTATGTAAACGTGATATGTCCGTTTTTTTTATTTTTTATAAATTAGCTAAAATGTCTAAAAATCTGTTTGTTTGCTTTGTGTGTAGATCGATGAGGAAAAAAACTAAACAATTTTAGAATAAGGCTGTAACGTAACAAAATGTGGAAAAAGTCAAGGGGTCTGAATACTTTCCAAAGGCACTGTATGGATCTGTTGGGGCGGTGTGCAAATTTAAATTTTAAATTGGAGTGGGTCTAGGGTGGCTGGGATGGTGGAGTTAATGTGTGCCATAACCAGCCTTTCAAAGCACTTCATGATTACAGAAGTGAGTGCTACAGGGTGGTAATCATTGTGGAATGAAGCCTTAGAGTTCTTAGGAACAAGGATTATTGTGGTCATCTTAAAACATGTGGGGATTACAGACTGGTCCAAGGATGGGTTGAATATTATTACAGTGAATATGCCTGCCAGCTGTTCTGCACATGCTCTGAGAACGCGCCCTGGAATACCGTCGGGGGCCCGCGGCCTTGCGGGTGTTGACCTGATTAAAGACTCACGTCTGCATCGGAGAGAGAGATCACCCAGTCCTCTGGTTTGGTGACGGCCCTCACACCCAGCTCGATGTTGTTGTTGTCAAAGCGTGCATAAAATACATTGAGTTCATCTGGTAGAGAGGCATCGTTGGGCAGATCACGGCTGGGTCTTCCTCTGTAATCCGTAATGTGGGAGTCTGTGTAATACTGTCTGGTAGAGAGGCATCGTTGGGCAGATCACGGCTGGGTCTTCCTCTGTAATCCGTAATGTGGGAGTCTGTGTAATACTGTCTGGTAGAGAGGCATCGTTGGGCAGATCACGGCTGGGTCTTCCTTTGTAATCCGTAATGTGGGAGTCTGTGTAATACTGTCTGGTAGAGAGGCATCGTTGGGCAGATCACGGCTGGGTCTTCCTTTGTAATCCGTAATGTGGGAGTCTGTGTAATACTGTCAGGTAGAGAGGCATCGTTGGGCAGATCACGGCTGGGTCTTCCTCTGTAATCCGTAATGTGGGAGTCTGTGTAATACTGTCTGGTAGAGAGGCATCGTTGGGCAGATCACGGCTGGGTCTTCCTTTGTAATCCGTAATGTGGGAGTCTGTGTAATACTGTATGGTAGAGAGGCATCGTTGGGCAGATCACGGCTGGGTCTTCCTTTGTAATCCGTAATGTGGGAGTCTGTGTAATACTGTCTGGTAGAGAGGCATCGTTGGGCAGATCACGGCTGGGTCTTCCTCTGTAATCTGTAATGTGGGCGTCTGTGTAATACTGTATGGTAGAGAGGCATCGTTGGGCAGATCACGGCTGGGTCTTCCTCTGTAATCCGTAATGTGGGAGTCTGTGTAATACTGTATGGTAGAGAGGCATCGTTGGACAGATCACGGCTGGGTCTTCCTTTGTAATCCGTAATGTGGGAGTCTGTGTAATACTGTATGATTCCACCTTGTTCCTATATTGTCCTTTTGCTCGTTTGATGGCTCTGCGGAGGTCATAGTGGGAATTCTTGTACTTGTTCCTGTCTTCGGCCGTAGCATCAGGGTTGTGTACGATAGTTCTGTGTGCGGTAGCCCTGCTCTTTAGTTTAGCGCCAACCTCGGTGTTAATCCATGGCTTTTTGATTGGGGAAGCAGCGAACCCTAACCATTTTGATTGGGGAAGCAGCGAACCCTAACCATTTTGATTGGGGAAGCAGCGAACCCTAACCATTTTGATTGGGGAAGCAGCGAACCCTAACCATTTTGATTGGGGAAGCAGCGAACCCTCACTGTGGGGACAACGTCGCCGATGCATTTTCTAATGAAGCCAGTGGTGGTTAACTCGTCAATGTTATCGGCGGAGTCTCTAAACATATTCCAATCAGCGCTATCAAAGCAGTCCTGTAGCATACCCTCTGATTCTGGTGACCATTTCTCAACGGAGCGAATTGCGGGTCATTCCTGTTTCAGCTTCTGCTTGTAAACAGGAAGCAAGCGTACAGAGTCATGATCTGATTTGCCGAATGGCGGATGAGGGAGGGCCTTGTATGCTTGCTTGTGGGAGACGTGTTGACGGAAGTTGGGCGTCACGTGTCTTAGTAACGCCTAATTAAAAATCGCCGGCAACCAGAAAGGCAGCATCTGGGTGTAGGGTTTCCTGCTTGTTTATAGCCTTGTACAGTTCGTTAAGCGCCAGCTTGTTATTTTTATTGTCCTGAGGTGGAATGTATACAGCAGTCACGATAACAGTTGAAAACTCCCTCGGGAGGTAGAAGGGTCGGCCTTTCACCATCAGGTATGCCAAGACAATGGGTTGACACTCCCACCAGTTGAAGTTGAGGAAGAGGCAAACTCCCCCCCCCCCCCCCCCCCCTCGATTTCTCAGACTCCACTGTCCTGTCCGCCCGGTGAATGGAGAATCCATCGAGTTGGATAGCCATGGGGGGGGGGTTATCTTGTCTGAGAGCCATGTTTCAGAAAATCAGAGAATATTGCAAATCCACGATCGGAGGTCATCCATCTTATTATCAAGTGACTGTACATTAGCCAGTAGAATGGAGGGAAGAGGTGGCCGGTTTTCCCTTTGTCTTAATCTCACCAGGATCCCCCCCCCTCTCTTGCCTCTGTAATGCCGGCGTTTCCTCTTGGGTATCCCGAAAATTGGGTTGGAATTACAGAGAGAGCCCAGGCCAGATGAGTCGAAGTAGAATCCGGAATTGGGGTAAGTAACTGCTGATCTGATGTTCATGAGTTCTTGTCGGTTGTAAGAACTAATAACAGATACAATATGTGAAAATAGAGCAAAAATAAACGACAAAATAATAACAAAATAGCAACGTTGGTTCGGAGCTTCATAACAGCAGCCATCCAGTACGGAGACATACTTCCATTAGTAGGCTATTCACCTTCTAGGATGGTCACTAGATAGATAGACGGGATACTTCCATTAGTAGGCTATTCACCTTCTGGGATGGTCACTAGATAGATAGACGGGATACTTCCATTAGTAGGCTATTCACCTTCTAGGATGGTCACTAGATAGATAGACGGGATACTTCCATTAGTAGGCTATTCACCTTCTAGGATGGTCACTAGATAGATAGACGGGATACTTCCATTAGTAGGCTATTCACCTTCTAGGATGGTCACTAGATAGATAGACGGGATACTTCCATTAGTAGGCTATTCACCTTCTAGGATGGTCACTCGATAGATAGACGGGATACTTCCATTAGTAGGCTATTCACCTTCTGGGATGGTCACTAGATAGATAGACGGGATACTTCCATTAGTAGGCTATTCACCTTCTAGGATGGTCACTAGATAGATAGACGGGATACTTCCATTAGTAGGCTATTCACCTTCTGGGATGGTCACTAGATAGATAGACGGGATACTACTAGGTGTCCTGTATCTTTCCTCTTCGACAAGATGCCCCTCCAGACCTCCAGAGGATGGAACCATGGCCGTGTCTCACATGGCACCATAGGGCTCTGGTCTAAGGTAGTATCCCTAGAGGTTGCCAATCCCTAGACAAGCCCTCTGGCCATCATCATCATCATCATCATCATCATTATACAGAGAAAACAAACCTCTAGCAAGTGTAAGAGCCGTGTGTGAGAGAGAGAGAGGGTTGTTGAGAACCACAACACACCAGAAACATTTCCATTCAACAACCACTCCTCATGCCAGCACAGAGTTTAGTATAAGGACATTTAAAAGAATGCTATTTGTCAGATTCGTGGCCTATGCTAAGTATTTTGCAAGATTTGGAAACAATTAGTTATAATGACCACCATGTGAGATGGAAGGAGGGGGAATGGGGGGGAATCAGAGAGAGAGAGAGAGAGAGAGAGAGAGGTAATGGAGGAGGAATCAGAGTGAGAGAGACAGAGAGAGAGAGAGAGAGAGAGAGAGAGAGAGAGAGAGAGAGAGAGAGAGAGAGAGAGAGAGAGAGAGAGAGAGAGAGAGAGAGAGAGAGAGAGAGAGAGAGAGAGAGAGAGAGAGAGGTAGTGGAGGAGGAATCAGAGAGGGAGAGAGAGAGAGAGAGAGAGAGAGAGAGAGAGAGAGAGGAGAGAGAGAGAGAGAGAGAGAGAGAGAGAGAGAGAGAGAGAGAGAGAGGTGGAGGAATCAGGCTCTGCTCACACTTACTGGTCTTAGGCCAAACCACACGACTAATAGTATTGGACACTTTATGGAACACAAAGCCTTCACTATCTCATCCTGGAATATCCAAGGCCTGAGGTCATCTGCCTTTGGCCTACAGTGCAGGAACCTGGACTTCACCAAATAAATCAGAAATACAGACATTGTCATCCTACAAGAAACATGGCATGGAGGAGACGGACCCACTGGTTGCCCTCTAAGATACAGAGAGCTGGTAGTCCCATCCACCAAACTACCAGGTGTGAAACAGGGAAGGGACTCAGGGAGTATGCTAATTTGATATAGAGCAGACCTAACTCACTCTATTAAAATCATCAAAACAGGAACATTTACAATTAAAAAGGAAATGATCTCAACAGAGAAAAATGTCCTCCTGTGTGCTACCTATATCATCCCCCCACTAGAATCCCCATACTTTAATGAAGACAGCTTCTCCATCCTAGAGGGGGAGATCAATCCTTTCCAGACCCAGGGACATGTACTAGTCTGTGGCGACGTAAATGCCAGAACTGGACAAGAACCTGACAACCTCAGCACACAGGGGGACAAACACCTACCTGGAGGCGACAGCATTCCCTCCCCCATATGCCCCCCTAGACACAACTACAACAACATAACCAACAAAAAACGGATCACAACTCCTGCAGCTCTGTCTCACGCTGGGTCTGTACATAGTCAATGGTAGGCTTCGAGGGGACTCCTACGGTAGGTACACCTATAGCTCATCTCTTGGCAGTAGTACTGTAGACTACTTTATCACTGACCTCAACCCAGAGTCTCTCAGAGCGTTCACAGTCAGCCCACTGACACCCCTATCAGACCAAAGCAAAATCACAGTCTACTTGAACAGAGCAATAATCAACCATGAGCCAAACTGCATACTATTAAGAAATGCTATAGATGGAAGGAGGGTAGTGTAAAAACCTACCAAAAACAAATTGGCCAACAACAAATCCAATCCCTCCTAGACAACTACCTGGACAAAATGTTTCCCTGCAATAGTGAAGGTGTAAACTTAGCAGTAGGATGCCTGAACAATATATTTGACCTATCAGCTAACATATCACATTTAAATTTCAGCTAAAAACCTAAAACAACTAACAACAATGAGGAATGGTTTCATGAAGAATGTAAAAACCTTAGAAAGAAATTGAGAAACCTATCCAACCAAAATCACAGAGAACCAGAAAACCTGAGCTCATACCTTCACTATGGTGAATCACTAAAACAATACAGAAATACACTACGGAAAAAGAAGGAACAGCACGTCAGAAAACAGCTCAATGTAATTGAAGAATCCATAGACTCTAACCACTTCTGGGAAAATTGGAAAACACTAAACAAACAACAACACGAAGAGTTATCGATCCAAAATGGAGATGTATGGGTAAACCACTTCTCCAATCTTTTTAGCCCTATAACAAATAACAAACAGCAAAAACATATACATGATAATTTAAAAATCTTAGAATGAACTATTAAAGACTACCAGAACCCACTGGATTCTCCAATTACATTGGATGAGCTACAGGACAAAATACAAACCCTCCAACCCAAAAAGGCCTGTGGTGTTGATGGTATACTAAACGCAATGATAAAATATACAGAACACAAATAAAAATGGGCTATTCTTCAACTCTTCAACATTATCCTCAGCTCTGGCATCTTCCTTAATATTTGGAACCAAGGCCTGATCACCCCAATCCACAAAAGTGGAGACAAATTTGACCCCAATTATTACCGTGGAATATGCGACAGCAGCAATCTCAGGAAAATCCTCTGCAGTATCATCAACAGCAGACTCCAACATTTCCTCAGTGAAAATAATGTACTGAGCAAATGTCAAATTGGTTTCTTACCAAATTACCGTACGACAGACTACGTATTCACCCTGCACACCCTAATTGACAAACGAACAAAACAAAACAAAAGCAAAGTCTTCTCATGCTTTGTTGATTTAAAAAAGCTTTTGACTCAATTTGGCATGAGGGTCTGCTATACAAATGGAAAAGCGGTGTTGGGGGAAAAGTACATAACATTATAAAATCCATGTACACAAACAACAAGTGTGCAGTCAAAATTGGCAAAAAACACACATTTTTTCCCACATTGCCATGGGGTGAGACAGGGATGCAGCTTAAGCCCCACCCTCTTCAACATATATATCAATGAATTGGTGCGGGCACTAGAACAGTCTGCAGCACCCCACCTCACCCTACTAGACTCAGAAATAAAAGCTCTACTGTTTGCAGTTTATCTGGTTCTTCTGTCCCCAACCAAGGAGGGCCTACAGCAGCACCTCAATATTTTGCAAAGATTCTATCAGACTTGTGAATCTCATTAAGACAAAAATAATGGTGTTCCAAAAAAGGTCCAGTAGCCAAGACAACAAATACAAATTCCATCTAGACACTGTTGCCCTAGAGCACACAAAGAATTATACCTACCTCGGCCTAAAGATCAACACCGCAGGTAACTTCCACAAGGCTGTGAACGATCTAAGAGACAAGGCAAGAAGGGCCTTCTATGCCATCAAAAGGAACATACAATTTGACATACCAATTAGGATCTGGCTAAACACACTTCAATCAGTTATCGAACCCATTGCCCTCTATGGTTGTGAGGTCTGGGGTCCACTCACCAACCAATAATTCACGAAATGGGACAAACACCCCATTGAGATTCTGCATGCAAAATTCTGCAAAAATATACTTATTGTACAATGCAAAACCCCAAACAATGCATGCAGAGCAGAATTAGGACTATACCCACTAGTTAACTAAATCCAGAAAAGAGCTGTTAAATTCTACAACCACCTAAAAGGAAGCGATGCCCACACATTCCACCACAAAGCCCTCACCTATAGAGAGATTAACCTAGAGAATAGTCCCCTCAGCAACCTGGTTCTGGGGCTCTGTTCACAAACACAAACAGACCCCACAGAGCCCCAGGACAGAATCACATTTAGCCCTAACCAAATTATGAGAAAGCAAAAAGATAGCTTTTTGACACACTGGAAATAATCAAACAAAAAAAAACAGAGCAAATTGGAATGCCATCTGGCTCTAAACAGAGAGTACCCAGTGGCAGAATACCTGACCACTGTGACTGACCCAAAATTAAGAAAATCCTTGACTATGTAAAGACTCAGTGAGCATAGCCTTGCTATTGAGAAAGCCCGGCTATTAGCACACTGCCCACAAAATGAACCTGAGCTGCACTTCTTAACCTCCTGCCAAATGTATGACCACATTAGAGACACATGTTTCCCACAGATTACACAGACCCACAAAGAATTTGTAAACAAATCAAACATTGATAAACTCCCATCTCTGTTAGGCGAAATACCGCAGTGTGCAATAACAGCAGCAAGATTTGTGAAAGCACCTCAGCGTTTAAAGCAAAACATCTAGCCAATGCTCCAGTAAGCGAACGTTAACTGACGCAGATCATTTCCACAACTCTGTACTGGAGGGAAGTGGGGCAGATGGATTTGTGTGACAGGACCGGTGACAGCCCACCACCTAGACGCAGAGAGGGAGAGGTTCTGTGTGGCCCGTACCCTATTTAGTGCACTACCTTGGACCACAGCCCTATGGGAATATATAATATAAAGGGAATAGGGGTGCTGTTTGGACACTCAGAGACCTGTAGGGTTGAGGAGGGTCCTGTTGAACACTCAGAGACCTGTAGGGTTGAGGAGGGTCCTGTTGAACACTCAGAGACCTGTAGGGTTGAGGAGGGTCCTGTTGAACACTCAGAGACCTGTAGGGTTGAGGAGGGTCCTGTTGAACACTCAGAGACCTGTAGGGTTGAGGAGGGTCCTCCTGTTGAACACTCAGAGACCTGTAGGGTTGAGGAGGGTCCTGTTGAACACTCAGAGACCTGCAGGGTTGAGGAGGGTCCTGTTGAACACTCAGAGACCTGTAGGGTTGAGGAGGGTCCTGTTGAACACTCAGAGACCTGTAGGGTTGAGGAGGGTCCTGTTGAACACTCAGAGACCTGTAGGGTTGAGGAGGGTCCTGTTGAACACTCAGAGACCTGTAGGGTTGAGGAGGGTCCTGTTGAACACTCAGAGACCTGCAGGGTTGAGGAGGGTCCTGTTGAACACTCAGAGACCTGTAGGGTTGAGTGTTCAACAGGACCCTCCTCAACCCTACAGGTCTCTGAGTGTTCAACAGGACCCTCCTCAACCCTCTCTGAGTGTTCAACAGGACCCTCCTCAATCCTACAGGTCTCTGAGTGTTCAACAGGACCCTCCTCAACCCTACAGGTCTCTGAGTGTTCAACAGGACCCTCCTCAACCCTACAGGTCTCTGAGTGTTCAACAGGACCCTCCTCAACCCTACAAGTCTCTGAGTGTTCAACAGGACCCTCCTCAACCCTACAGGTCTCTGAGTGTTCAACAGGACCCTCCTCAACCCTACAGGTCTCTGAGTGTTCAACAGGATCCTCCTCAACCCTACAGGTCTCTAACCCCAACCCTAGCCCTGACACTAACCCCAACCCTAGCCCTGACACTAACCCCAACCCTAGCCCTGACACTAACCCCAACCCTAGCCCTGACACTAACCCCAACCCTAGCCCTGACACTAACCCCAACCCAACCCTAGCCCTGACACTAACCCCAACCCTAGCCCTGACACTAACCCCAACCCAACCCTAGCCCTGACACTAACCCCAACCCAACCCTAGCCCTGACACTAACCCCAACCCAACCCTAGCCCTGACACTAACCCCAACCCAACCCTAGCCCTGACACTAACCCCAACCCTAGCCCTGACACTAACCCCAACCCAACCCTAGCCCTGACACTAACCCCAACCCAACCCTAGCCCTGACACTAACCCCAACCCTAGCCCTGACACTAACCCCAACCCTAGCCCTGACACTAACCCCAACCCAACCCTAGCCCTGACACTAACCCCAACCCAACCCTAGCCCTGACACTAACCCCAACCCAACCCTAGCCCTGACACTAACCCCAACCCTAGCCCTGACACTAACCCCAACCCAACCCTAGCCCTGACACTAA
>NW_028159395.1:32500-37500 GCF_964263955.1 Coregonus lavaretus | reverse complement strand
GAGTGAGAGATGGTTTGAGCGGACACGGAGTGTGGGCCTGGAGGCATGGAGGTCGGGGAGGCCCATGCAGTGAGCTGCAGTCTCAGTCCGAGTGAGAGATGGTTTGAGCGGACACAGAGTGTGGGCCTGGAGGCATGGAGGTCGGGGACGCCCATGCAGTGAGCTGCAGTCTCAGTCCGAGTGAGAGATGGTTTGAGCGGACACGGAGTGTGGGCCTGGAGGCATGGAGGTCGGGGACGCCCATGCAGTGAGCTGCAGTCTCAGTCCGAGTGAGAGATGGTTTGAGCGGACACGGAGTGTGGGCCTGGAGGCATGGAGGTCGGGGAGGCCCATGCAGTGAGCTGCAGTCTCAGTCCGAGTGAGAGATGGTTTGAGCGGACACAGAGTGTGGGCCTGGAGGCATGGAGGTCGGGGACGCCCATGCAGTGAGCTGCAGTCTCAGTCCGAGTGAGAGATGGTTTGAGCGGACACGGAGTGTGGGCCTGGAGGCATGGAGGTCGGGGACGCCCATGCAGTGAGCTGCAGTCTCAGTCCGAGTGAGAGATGGTTTGAGCGGACACGGAGTGTGGGCCTGGAGGCATGGAGGTCGGGGACGCCCATGCAGTGAGCTGCAGTCTCAGTCCGAGTGAGAGATGGTTTGAGCGGGCAGGGAGTGTGGGCTTGGTGGTCGTGGTTCTGGAGCCCAGGCCATCCAGGGAGTGAGCTGCAGTCTGAGGCCGAGTGAGAGAGGGTTTGAGTGGGCAGGGAGTGTGGGCTTGGTGGTCGTGGTTCTGGAGCCCAGGCCATCCAGGGAGTGAGCTGCAGTCTGAGGCCGAGTGAGAGAGGGTTTGAGTGGGCAGGGAGTGTGGGCTTGGTGGTCGTGGTTCTGGAGCCCAGGCCATCCAGGGAGTGAGCTGCAGTCTCAGGCCGAGTGAGAGAGGGTTTCACTGGGCATGGAGTGTAGAGATGGAGGCAATGAGCTCCAGAGGTCACAAAGGTCAATGTGGGCCTGCATGGCTGTCAGCAGGGCCACAGAGAGAAGGCCCAAGTGAATAGGTGTGTCTGTGTGAGTGAGTGAACCTGTCTCATAGGGGGGCAGAGCAGGCATCCCCTTTGGGGGCTGTCTGCTCTGTCCCCCTTTTTTTTTGGCCTCCTATACCTCTGGAGGTCAAGGGAGTAAGCTGTACTCTCAAGCCCATGTGAGAGAGGCTTTTAATGGGAAGAGAGAGTTTAAAAAGAGGCATGGAGCTCCAGAGGTCACAAAGGTCAATGTGGGCCTGCATGGATGTCAGCAGGGCATGAGGGAGAAGGCCCAAGTGAATAGGTGTGTCTGTGTGAGTGAGTGAACCTGTCTCATAGGGGGGCAGAGCAGGCATCCCCTTTGGGGGCTGTCTGCTCTGTCCCCCTTTTTTTTTGGCCTCCTATACCTCTGGAGGTCAAGGGAGTAAGCTGTACTCTCAAGCCCATGGGAGAGAGGGTTTTAATAGGGAGAGAGTGATTAAAAAGAGGCATGGTGCTCCAGGGGAGTGAGCTGTACTCTCATGCCCATGGGAGATGCCCTTTACTAGGCAGGGAGTTTAGAACAAGGTGCATGGAGCTCCAGAGGTCACAAAGGTCAATGTGGGCCTGCATGGATGTCAGCAGGGCATGAGGGAGAAGGCCCAAGTGAATAGGTTTGTCTGTGTGTGTCTGTGTGAGTGAGTGAGTGAGTGTGTGTGTGAACCTTTCCCACAGGAGGGCAGCACTGTGCAGGCAGCTCCAATGGAGGCTGGCTGCTCTGTGCCCATGTATTATTTGTTCTCTCTCTCTCTCTCTCTCCCCTTTCTTCTGGCCTGCTGGGTCACTTTTGTGTGTGGAGGGCTGGACTCTGTCTCACCCATCCCAGCCATGGGCACCCAGAATGCCCATGTGTGAGTCAGGAGCCCTCCCCTGGTTCTCCTAGTGAAAATGACCTGTGGCGCCCCCCTGTGGATGGATCTTGGTGGGGGTGCTTGGACCCCTTCTTGGGGTCTCCTCCAAGCCAGCCATGCCGACCATGGGCACCCAAAACCCCCATGTGTGAGTGAACAGCCTCCCCAGTGTACCCATAGTGAAATCAGGCTTAAAGTGACCTGTGGCGCCCCCCTGTGGATGGATCTTGGTGGGGGTGCTTGGACCCCTTCTTGGGGTCTCCTCCAAGCCAGCCATGCCGACCATGGGCACCCAAAACCCCCATGTGTGAGTGAACAGCCTCCCCAGTGTACCCATAGTGAAATCAGGCTTAAAGTGACCTGTGGCGCCCCCCTGTGGATGGATCTTGGTGGGGGTGCTTGGACCCCTTCTTGGGGTCTCCTCCAAGCCAGCCATGCCGACCATGGGCACCCAAAACCCCCATGTGTGAGTGAACAGCCTCCCCAGTGTACCCATAGTGAAATCAGGCTTAAAGTGACCTGTGGCGCCCCCCTGTGGATGGATCTTGGTGGGGGTGCTTGGACCCCTTCTTGGGGTCTCCTCCAAGCCAGCCATGCCGACCATGGGCACCCAAAACCCCCATGTGTGAGTGAACAGCCTCCCCAGTGTACCCATAGTGAAATCAGGCTTAAAGTGACCTGTGGCGCCCCCCTGTGGATGGATCTTGGTGGGGGTGCTTGGACCCCTTCTTGGGGTCTCCTCCAAGCCAGCCATGCCGACCATGGGCACCCAAAACCCCCATGTGTGAGTGAACAGCCTCCCCAGTGTACCCATAGTGAAATCCGGCCTAAAGTGACCTGTGGCGCCCCCCTGTGGATGGATTCGGCTGTGGGTGCTTGGACCCCTTCTTGGGGTCTCCCCCAAGCTGGCCATGCCGACCATGGGCACCCAAAACCCCCATGTGTGAGTGAACAGCCTCCCCTGGGTCCCCATAGTGAAATCCGGCCTAAAGTGACCTGTGGCGCCCCCCTGTGGATGGATTCGGCTGTGGGTGCTTGGACCCCTTCTTGGGGTCTCCCCCAAGCTGGCCATGCCGACCATGGGCACCCAAAACCCCCATGTGTGAGTGAACAGCCTCCCCTGGGTCCCCATAGTGAAATCCGGCCTAAAGTGACCTGTGGCGCCCCCCTGTGGATGGATCTGGATGGGGGTGCTTGGACCCCTTCTTGGGGTCTCCTCCAAGCCAGCCATGCCGACCATGGGCACCCAAAACCCCCATGTGTGAGTGAACAGCCTCCCCTGGGTCCCCATAGTGAAATCAGGCTTAAAATGACATGTGGCGCCCCCCTGTGGATGGATCCGGCTGTGGGGTCTTGTACCCCCTCTTGGGGTCACCCCCAAGCCGGCCATGGGCACCCAAAACCCCCATGTGTGAGTGAACAGCCTCCCCTGTGTCCCCATAGTGAAATCAGGCCTAAAGTGACATGTGGCGCCCCCCTGTGGATGGATCCGGGTGGGGGTGCTTGGACCCCCTCTTGGGGTCTCCCCCAAGCCATGGGCAGCCAAATCCCCCATTTGTGAGTTAAGATCATCCCCTGGTTCCCCTAGTGAAATCAGGCCTAAAATGACCTCTGTGGCGCCCCCCTGTGGATGGATCCGGCTGTGGGGTCTTGGACCCCCTCTTGGGGTCACCCCCAAGCCAGCCATGGGCACCCAAAACCCCCATTTGTGAGTTAAGATCATCCCCTGGTTCCCCTAGTGAAATCAGGCTTAAAATGACATGTGGCGCCCCCCTGTGGATGGATCCGGGTGTGGGGTCTTGGACCCCCTCTTGGGGTCACCCCCAAGCCGGCCAAGGGCACCCAAAACCCCCATGTGTGAGGTAAGAGCCTCCCCTGGTTCTCCTAGTGTCCGCCGGCGGTTTACCATATGGGGGTGTCTGACCACCACCCCAATCCGAGAAAAGTGCATCAAAATCGGCCTCCGTGAGCCAGGAGTCGGTCCCTGGTTCTCATAGTGTCAACCGGATGATTTCCATATGGGGGTGTCTGACCACCAACCCAATCCGAGAAAAGTGCATCAAAATCGGCCTTCCGGGAGCCAGGAGTCGGTCCCTGGTTCTCATAGTGTCAACCGGATGGTTTCCATATGGGGGTGTCTGACCACCAACCCAATCCGAGAAAAGTGCATCAAAATCGGCCTTCCGGGAGCCAGGAGTCGGTCCCTGGTTCTCATAGTGTCAACCGGATGATTTCCATATGGGGGTGTCTGACCACCAACCCAATCCGAGAAAAGTGCATCAAAATCGGCCTCCGTGAGCCAGGAGTCGGTCCCTGGTTCTCATAGTGTCAACCGGATGATTTCCATATGGGGGTGTCTGACCACCAACCCAATCCGAGAAAAGTGCATCAAAATCGGCCTTCCGGGAGCCAGGAGTCGGTCCCTGGTTCTCCTAATGTCAACCGGATGATTTCCATATGGGGGTGTCTGACCACCAACCCAATCCGAGAAAAGTGCATCAAAATCGGCCTTCCGGGAGCCAGGAGTCGGTCCCTGGTTCTCATAGTGTCAACCGGATGATTTCCATATGGGGGTGTCTGACCACCAACCCAATCCGAGAAAAGTGCATCAAAATCGGCCTCCGTGAGCCAGGAGTCGGTCCCTGGTTCTCATAGTGTCAACCGGATGATTTCCATATGGGGGTGTCTGACCACCAACCCAATCCGAGAAAAGTGCATCAAAATCGGCCTTCCGGGAGCCAGGAGTCGGTCCCTGGTTCTCATAGTGTCAACCGGAT
The DNA here is from genome assembly GCF_964263955.1 of Coregonus lavaretus. Lineage (NCBI taxonomy): Eukaryota > Metazoa > Chordata > Actinopteri > Salmoniformes > Salmonidae > Coregonus > Coregonus lavaretus. The sequence continues at coordinate 32,834 of NW_028159395.1, read as the reverse complement.
GGTTTCCATATGGGGGTGTCTGACCACCAACCCAATCCGAGAAAAGTGCATCAAAATCGGCCTTCCGGGAGCCAGGAGTCGGTCCCTGGTTCTCCTAATGTCAACCGGATGATTTCCATATGGGGGTGTCTGACCACCAACCCAATCCGAGAAAAGTGCATCAAAATCGGCCTTCCGGGAGCCAGGAGTCGGTCCCTGGTTCTCCTAATGTCAACCGGATGATTTCCATATGGGGGTGTCTGACCACCAACCCAATCCGAGAAAAGTGCATCAAAATCGGCCTTCCGGGAGCCAGGAGTCGGTCCCTGGTTCTCATAGTGTCAACCGGATGGTT
>NW_028159395.1:15000-20000 GCF_964263955.1 Coregonus lavaretus | reverse complement strand
TGTACTCTCAAGCCCATGTGAGAGAGGCTTTTAATGGGAAGAGAGAGTTTAAAAAGAGGCATGGAGCTCCAGAGGTCACAAAGGTCAATGTGGGCCTGCATGGATGTCAGCAGGGCATGAGGGAGAAGGCCCAAGTGAATAGGTGTGTCTGTGTGAGTGAGTGAACCTGTCTCATAGGGGGGCAGAGCAGGCATCCCCTTTGGGGGCTGTCTGCTCTGTCCCCCTTTTTTTTTGGCCTCCTATACCTCTGGAGGTCAAGGGAGTAAGCTGTACTCTCAAGCCCATGGGAGAGAGGGTTTTAATAGGGAGAGAGTGATTAAAAAGAGGCATGGTGCTCCAGGGGAGTGAGCTGTACTCTCATGCCCATGGGAGATGCCCTTTACTAGGCAGGGAGTTTAGAACAAGGTGCATGGAGCTCCAGAGGTCACAAAGGTCAATGTGGGCCTGCATGGATGTCAGCAGGGCATGAGGGAGAAGGCCCAAGTGAATAGGTTTGTCTGTGTGTGTCTGTGTGAGTGAGTGAGTGAGTGTGTGTGTGAACCTTTCCCACAGGAGGGCAGCACTGTGCAGGCAGCTCCAATGGAGGCTGGCTGCTCTGTGCCCATGTATTATTTGTTCTCTCTCTCTCTCTCTCTCCCCTTTCTTCTGGCCTGCTGGGTCACTTTTGTGTGTGGAGGGCTGGACTCTGTCTCACCCATCCCAGCCATGGGCACCCAGAATGCCCATGTGTGAGTCAGGAGCCCTCCCCTGGTTCTCCTAGTGAAAATGACCTGTGGCGCCCCCCTGTGGATGGATCTTGGTGGGGGTGCTTGGACCCCTTCTTGGGGTCTCCTCCAAGCCAGCCATGCCGACCATGGGCACCCAAAACCCCCATGTGTGAGTGAACAGCCTCCCCAGTGTACCCATAGTGAAATCAGGCTTAAAGTGACCTGTGGCGCCCCCCTGTGGATGGATCTTGGTGGGGGTGCTTGGACCCCTTCTTGGGGTCTCCTCCAAGCCAGCCATGCCGACCATGGGCACCCAAAACCCCCATGTGTGAGTGAACAGCCTCCCCAGTGTACCCATAGTGAAATCAGGCTTAAAGTGACCTGTGGCGCCCCCCTGTGGATGGATCTTGGTGGGGGTGCTTGGACCCCTTCTTGGGGTCTCCTCCAAGCCAGCCATGCCGACCATGGGCACCCAAAACCCCCATGTGTGAGTGAACAGCCTCCCCAGTGTACCCATAGTGAAATCAGGCTTAAAGTGACCTGTGGCGCCCCCCTGTGGATGGATCTTGGTGGGGGTGCTTGGACCCCTTCTTGGGGTCTCCTCCAAGCCAGCCATGCCGACCATGGGCACCCAAAACCCCCATGTGTGAGTGAACAGCCTCCCCAGTGTACCCATAGTGAAATCAGGCTTAAAGTGACCTGTGGCGCCCCCCTGTGGATGGATCTTGGTGGGGGTGCTTGGACCCCTTCTTGGGGTCTCCTCCAAGCCAGCCATGCCGACCATGGGCACCCAAAACCCCCATGTGTGAGTGAACAGCCTCCCCAGTGTACCCATAGTGAAATCCGGCCTAAAGTGACCTGTGGCGCCCCCCTGTGGATGGATTCGGCTGTGGGTGCTTGGACCCCTTCTTGGGGTCTCCCCCAAGCTGGCCATGCCGACCATGGGCACCCAAAACCCCCATGTGTGAGTGAACAGCCTCCCCTGGGTCCCCATAGTGAAATCCGGCCTAAAGTGACCTGTGGCGCCCCCCTGTGGATGGATTCGGCTGTGGGTGCTTGGACCCCTTCTTGGGGTCTCCCCCAAGCTGGCCATGCCGACCATGGGCACCCAAAACCCCCATGTGTGAGTGAACAGCCTCCCCTGGGTCCCCATAGTGAAATCCGGCCTAAAGTGACCTGTGGCGCCCCCCTGTGGATGGATCTGGATGGGGGTGCTTGGACCCCTTCTTGGGGTCTCCTCCAAGCCAGCCATGCCGACCATGGGCACCCAAAACCCCCATGTGTGAGTGAACAGCCTCCCCTGGGTCCCCATAGTGAAATCAGGCTTAAAATGACATGTGGCGCCCCCCTGTGGATGGATCCGGCTGTGGGGTCTTGTACCCCCTCTTGGGGTCACCCCCAAGCCGGCCATGGGCACCCAAAACCCCCATGTGTGAGTGAACAGCCTCCCCTGTGTCCCCATAGTGAAATCAGGCCTAAAGTGACATGTGGCGCCCCCCTGTGGATGGATCCGGGTGGGGGTGCTTGGACCCCCTCTTGGGGTCTCCCCCAAGCCATGGGCAGCCAAATCCCCCATTTGTGAGTTAAGATCATCCCCTGGTTCCCCTAGTGAAATCAGGCCTAAAATGACCTCTGTGGCGCCCCCCTGTGGATGGATCCGGCTGTGGGGTCTTGGACCCCCTCTTGGGGTCACCCCCAAGCCAGCCATGGGCACCCAAAACCCCCATTTGTGAGTTAAGATCATCCCCTGGTTCCCCTAGTGAAATCAGGCTTAAAATGACATGTGGCGCCCCCCTGTGGATGGATCCGGGTGTGGGGTCTTGGACCCCCTCTTGGGGTCACCCCCAAGCCGGCCAAGGGCACCCAAAACCCCCATGTGTGAGGTAAGAGCCTCCCCTGGTTCTCCTAGTGTCCGCCGGCGGTTTACCATATGGGGGTGTCTGACCACCACCCCAATCCGAGAAAAGTGCATCAAAATCGGCCTCCGTGAGCCAGGAGTCGGTCCCTGGTTCTCATAGTGTCAACCGGATGATTTCCATATGGGGGTGTCTGACCACCAACCCAATCCGAGAAAAGTGCATCAAAATCGGCCTTCCGGGAGCCAGGAGTCGGTCCCTGGTTCTCATAGTGTCAACCGGATGGTTTCCATATGGGGGTGTCTGACCACCAACCCAATCCGAGAAAAGTGCATCAAAATCGGCCTTCCGGGAGCCAGGAGTCGGTCCCTGGTTCTCATAGTGTCAACCGGATGATTTCCATATGGGGGTGTCTGACCACCAACCCAATCCGAGAAAAGTGCATCAAAATCGGCCTCCGTGAGCCAGGAGTCGGTCCCTGGTTCTCATAGTGTCAACCGGATGATTTCCATATGGGGGTGTCTGACCACCAACCCAATCCGAGAAAAGTGCATCAAAATCGGCCTTCCGGGAGCCAGGAGTCGGTCCCTGGTTCTCCTAATGTCAACCGGATGATTTCCATATGGGGGTGTCTGACCACCAACCCAATCCGAGAAAAGTGCATCAAAATCGGCCTTCCGGGAGCCAGGAGTCGGTCCCTGGTTCTCATAGTGTCAACCGGATGATTTCCATATGGGGGTGTCTGACCACCAACCCAATCCGAGAAAAGTGCATCAAAATCGGCCTCCGTGAGCCAGGAGTCGGTCCCTGGTTCTCATAGTGTCAACCGGATGATTTCCATATGGGGGTGTCTGACCACCAACCCAATCCGAGAAAAGTGCATCAAAATCGGCCTTCCGGGAGCCAGGAGTCGGTCCCTGGTTCTCATAGTGTCAACCGGATGGTTTCCATATGGGGGTGTCTGACCACCAACCCAATCCGAGAAAAGTGCATCAAAATCGGCCTTCCGGGAGCCAGGAGTCGGTCCCTGGTTCTCCTAATGTCAACCGGATGATTTCCATATGGGGGTGTCTGACCACCAACCCAATCCGAGAAAAGTGCATCAAAATCGGCCTTCCGGGAGCCAGGAGTCGGTCCCTGGTTCTCCTAATGTCAACCGGATGATTTCCATATGGGGGTGTCTGACCACCAACCCAATCCGAGAAAAGTGCATCAAAATCGGCCTTCCGGGAGCCAGGAGTCGGTCCCTGGTTCTCATAGTGTCAACCGGATGGTTTCCATATGGGGGTGTCTGACCACCAACCCAATCCGAGAAAAGTGCATCAAAATCGGCCTTCCGGGAGCCAGGAGTCGGTCCCTGGTTCTCCTAATGTCAACCGGATGATTTCCATATGGGGGTGTCTGACCACCAACCCAATCCGAGAAAAGTGCATCAAAATCGGCCTTCCGGGAGCCAGGAGTCGGTCCCTGGTTCTCCTAATGTCAACCGGATGATTTCCATATGGGGGTGTCTGACCACCAACCCAATCCGAGAAAAGTGCATCAAAATCGGCCTTCCGGGAGCCAGGAGTCGGTCCCTGGTTCTCATAGTGTCAACCGGATGGTTTCCATATGGGGGTGTCTGACCACCAACCCAATCCGAGAAAAGTGCATCAAAATCGCCTTCCGGGAGCCAGGAGTCGGTCCCTGGTTCTCATAGTGTCAACCGGATGGTTTCCATATGGGGGTGTCTGACCACCAACCCAATCCGAGAAAAGTGCATCAAAATCGGCCTTCCGGGAGCCAGGAGTCGGTCCCTGGTTCTCATAGTGTCAACCGGATGGTTTCCATATGGGGGTGTCTGACCACCAACCCAATCCGAGAAAAGTGCATCAAAATCGGCCTTCCGTGAGGCAGGAGTCGGCCCCTGGTTCTCCTGTTGTCAACCGGATGATTTCCATATGGGGGTGTCTGACCACCACCCCAATCCGAAAAAAGTGCATCAAATCGGCCTTCCGTGAGCCAGGAGTCGGTCCCTGGTTCTCCTGGTGTCCGCCGGCGGACAACCATGTTGGGGTGTCTGACCACCAACCCAATCCGAGAAAAGTGCATCAAAATCGGCCTTCCGTGAGGCAGGAGTCGGCCCCTGGTTCTCCTGTTGTCAACCGGATGATTTCCATATGGGGGTGTCTGACCACCACCCCAATCCGAAAAAAGTGCATCAAATCGGCCTTCCGTGAGCCAGGAGTCGGTCCCTGGTTCTCCTGGTGTCCGCCGGCGGACAACCATGTTGGGGTGTCTGACCACCAACCCAATCCGAGAAAAGTGCATCAAAATCGGCCTTCCGTGAGGCAGGAGTCGGTCCCTGGTTCTCCTGTTGTCAACCGGATGATTTCCATATGGGGGTGTCTGACCACCACCCCAATCCGAAAAAAGTGCATCAAATCGGCCTTCCGTG
>NW_028159395.1:0-5000 GCF_964263955.1 Coregonus lavaretus | reverse complement strand
CGAGTGAGAGATGGTTTGAGCGGACACAGAGTGTGGGCCTGGAGGCATGGAGGTCGGGGACGCCCATGCAGTGAGCTGCAGTCTCAGTCCGAGTGAGAGATGGTTTGAGCGGACACGGAGTGTGGGCCTGGAGGCATGGAGGTCGGGGACGCCCATGCAGTGAGCTGCAGTCTCAGTCCGAGTGAGAGATGGTTTGAGCGGACACGGAGTGTGGGCCTGGAGGCATGGAGGTCGGGGAGGCCCATGCAGTGAGCTGCAGTCTCAGTCCGAGTGAGAGATGGTTTGAGCGGACACAGAGTGTGGGCCTGGAGGCATGGAGGTCGGGGACGCCCATGCAGTGAGCTGCAGTCTCAGTCCGAGTGAGAGATGGTTTGAGCGGACACGGAGTGTGGGCCTGGAGGCATGGAGGTCGGGGACGCCCATGCAGTGAGCTGCAGTCTCAGTCCGAGTGAGAGATGGTTTGAGCGGACACGGAGTGTGGGCCTGGAGGCATGGAGGTCGGGGACGCCCATGCAGTGAGCTGCAGTCTCAGTCCGAGTGAGAGATGGTTTGAGCGGACACAGAGTGTGGGCCTGGAGGCATGGAGGTCGGGGACGCCCATGCAGTGAGCTGCAGTCTCAGTCCGAGTGAGAGATGGTTTGAGCGGACACGGAGTGTGGGCCTGGAGGCATGGAGGTCGGGGACGCCCATGCAGTGAGCTGCAGTCTCAGTCCGAGTGAGAGATGGTTTGAGCGGACACGGAGTGTGGGCCTGGAGGCATGGAGGTCGGGGACGCCCATGCAGTGAGCTGCAGTCTCAGTCCGAGTGAGAGATGGTTTGAGCGGGCAGGGAGTGTGGGCTTGGTGGTCGTGGTTCTGGAGCCCAGGCCATCCAGGGAGTGAGCTGCAGTCTGAGGCCGAGTGAGAGAGGGTTTGAGTGGGCAGGGAGTGTGGGCTTGGTGGTCGTGGTTCTGGAGCCCAGGCCATCCAGGGAGTGAGCTGCAGTCTGAGGCCGAGTGAGAGAGGGTTTGAGTGGGCAGGGAGTGTGGGCTTGGTGGTCGTGGTTCTGGAGCCCAGGCCATCCAGGGAGTGAGCTGCAGTCTCAGGCCGAGTGAGAGAGGGTTTCACTGGGCATGGAGTGTAGAGATGGAGGCAATGAGCTCCAGAGGTCACAAAGGTCAATGTGGGCCTGCATGGCTGTCAGCAGGGCCACAGAGAGAAGGCCCAAGTGAATAGGTGTGTCTGTGTGAGTGAGTGAACCTGTCTCATAGGGGGGCAGAGCAGGCATCCCCTTTGGGGGCTGTCTGCTCTGTCCCCCTTTTTTTTTGGCCTCCTATACCTCTGGAGGTCAAGGGAGTAAGCTGTACTCTCAAGCCCATGTGAGAGAGGCTTTTAATGGGAAGAGAGAGTTTAAAAAGAGGCATGGAGCTCCAGAGGTCACAAAGGTCAATGTGGGCCTGCATGGATGTCAGCAGGGCATGAGGGAGAAGGCCCAAGTGAATAGGTGTGTCTGTGTGAGTGAGTGAACCTGTCTCATAGGGGGGCAGAGCAGGCATCCCCTTTGGGGGCTGTCTGCTCTGTCCCCCTTTTTTTTTGGCCTCCTATACCTCTGGAGGTCAAGGGAGTAAGCTGTACTCTCAAGCCCATGGGAGAGAGGGTTTTAATAGGGAGAGAGTGATTAAAAAGAGGCATGGTGCTCCAGGGGAGTGAGCTGTACTCTCATGCCCATGGGAGATGCCCTTTACTAGGCAGGGAGTTTAGAACAAGGTGCATGGAGCTCCAGAGGTCACAAAGGTCAATGTGGGCCTGCATGGATGTCAGCAGGGCATGAGGGAGAAGGCCCAAGTGAATAGGTTTGTCTGTGTGTGTCTGTGTGAGTGAGTGAGTGAGTGTGTGTGTGAACCTTTCCCACAGGAGGGCAGCACTGTGCAGGCAGCTCCAATGGAGGCTGGCTGCTCTGTGCCCATGTATTATTTGTTCTCTCTCTCTCTCTCTCCCCTTTCTTCTGGCCTGCTGGGTCACTTTTGTGTGTGGAGGGCTGGACTCTGTCTCACCCATCCCAGCCATGGGCACCCAGAATGCCCATGTGTGAGTCAGGAGCCCTCCCCTGGTTCTCCTAGTGAAAATGACCTGTGGCGCCCCCCTGTGGATGGATCTTGGTGGGGGTGCTTGGACCCCTTCTTGGGGTCCCCCCCAAGCCAGCCATGCCGACCAAGGGCACCCAAAACCCCCATGTGTGAGTGAAAAGCCTCCCCTGGGTCCCCATAGTGAAATCCGGCCTAAAGTGACCTGTGGCGCCCCCCTGTGGATGGATCCGGCTGTGGGGTCTTGGACCCCTTCTTGGGGTCCCCCCCAAGCCAGCCATGCCGACCAAGGGCACCCAAAACCCCCATGTGTGAGTGAAAAGCCTCCCCTGGGTCCCCATAGTGAAATCCGGCCTAAAGTGACCTGTGGCGCCCCCTGTGGATGGATCCGGCTGTGGGGTCTTGGACCCCTTCTTGGGGTCCCCCCCAAGCCATCCATGCCGGCCATGGGCACCCAAAACCCCCATGTGTGAGTGAACAGCCTCCCCTGGGTACCCATAGTGAAATCAGGCTTAAAGTGACCTGTGGCGCCCCCCTGTGGATGGATCTTGGTGGGGGTGCTTGGACCCCTTCTTGGGGTCTCCTCCAAGCCAGCCATGCCGACCATGGGCACCCAAAACCCCCATGTGTGAGTGAACAGCCTCCCCAGTGTACCCATAGTGAAATCAGGCTTAAAGTGACCTGTGGCGCCCCCCTGTGGATGGATCTTGGTGGGGGTGCTTGGACCCCTTCTTGGGGTCTCCCCCAAGCCAGCCATGCCGACCAAGGGCACCCAAAACCCCCATGTGTGAGTGAACAGCCTCCCCAGTGTCCCCCCAGTGAAATCAGGCCTAAAGTGACCTGTGGCGCCCCCCTGTGGATGGATTCGGCTGTGGGTGCTTGGACCCCTTCTTGGGGTCTCCCCCAAGCCAGCCATGCCGACCAAGGGCACCCAAAACCCCCATGTGTGAGTGAACAGCCTCCCCTGGGTCCCCATAGTGAAATCCGGCCTAAAGTGACCTGTGGCGCCCCCCTGTGGATGGATCCGGCTGTGGGGTCTTGGACCCCTTCTTGGGGTCCCCCCCAAGCCATCCATGCCGGCCATGGGCACCCAAAACCCCCATGTGTGAGTGAACAGCCTCCCCTGGGTACCCATAGTGAAATCAGGCTTAAAGTGACCTGTGGCGCCCCCCTGTGGATGGATCTTGGTGGGGGTGCTTGGACCCCTTCTTGGGGTCTCCTCCAAGCCAGCCATGCCGACCATGGGCACCCAAAACCCCCATGTGTGAGTGAACAGCCTCCCCAGTGTACCCATAGTGAAATCAGGCTTAAAGTGACCTGTGGCGCCCCCCTGTGGATGGATCTTGGTGGGGGTGCTTGGACCCCTTCTTGGGGTCTCCCCCAAGCCAGCCATGCCGACCAAGGGCACCCAAAACCCCCATGTGTGAGTGAACAGCCTCCCCAGTGTCCCCCCAGTGAAATCAGGCCTAAAGTGACCTGTGGCGCCCCCCTGTGGATGGATTCGGCTGTGGGTGCTTGGACCCCTTCTTGGGGTCTCCCCCAAGCCAGCCATGCCGACCAAGGGCACCCAAAACCCCCATGTGTGAGTGAACAGCCTCCCCTGGGTCCCCATAGTGAAATCCGGCCTAAAGTGACCTGTGGCGCCCCCCTGTGGATGGATCCGGCTGTGGGGTCTTGGACCCCTTCTTGGGGTCCCCCCCAAGCCATCCATGCCGGCCATGGGCACCCAAAACCCCCATGTGTGAGTGAACAGCCTCCCCTGGGTACCCATAGTGAAATCAGGCTTAAAGTGACCTGTGGCGCCCCCCTGTGGATGGATCTTGGTGGGGGTGCTTGGACCCCTTCTTGGGGTCTCCTCCAAGCCAGCCATGCCGACCATGGGCACCCAAAACCCCCATGTGTGAGTGAACAGCCTCCCCAGTGTACCCATAGTGAAATCAGGCTTAAAGTGACCTGTGGCGCCCCCCTGTGGATGGATCTTGGTGGGGGTGCTTGGACCCCTTCTTGGGGTCTCCCCCAAGCCAGCCATGCCGACCAAGGGCACCCAAAACCCCCATGTGTGAGTGAACAGCCTCCCCAGTGTCCCCCCAGTGAAATCAGGCCTAAAGTGACCTGTGGCGCCCCCCTGTGGATGGATTCGGCTGTGGGTGCTTGGACCCCTTCTTGGGGTCTCCCCCAAGCCAGCCATGCCGACCAAGGGCACCCAAAACCCCCATGTGTGAGTGAACAGCCTCCCCTGGGTCCCCATAGTGAAATCCGGCCTAAAGTGACCTGTGGCGCCCCCCTGTGGATGGATCCGGCTGTGGGGTCTTGGACCCCTTCTTGGGGTCCCCCCCAAGCCATCCATGCCGGCCATGGGCACCCAAAACCCCCATGTGTGAGTGAACAGCCTCCCCTGGGTACCCATAGTGAAATCAGGCTTAAAGTGACCTGTGGCGCCCCCCTGTGGATGGATCTTGGTGGGGGTGCTTGGACCCCTTCTTGGGGTCTCCTCCAAGCCAGCCATGCCGACCATGGGCACCCAAAACCCCCATGTGTGAGTGAACAGCCTCCCCAGTGTACCCATAGTGAAATCAGGCTTAAAGTGACCTGTGGCGCCCCCCTGTGGATGGATCTTGGTGGGGGTGCTTGGACCCCTTCTTGGGGTCTCCCCCAAGCCAGCCATGCCGACCAAGGGCACCCAAAACCCCCATGTGTGAGTGAACAGCCTCCCCAGTGTCCCCCCAGTGAAATCAGGCCTAAAGTGACCTGTGGCGCCCCCCTGTGGATGGATTCGGCTGTGGGTGCTTGGACCCCTTCTTGGGGTCTCCCCCAAGCCAGCCATGCCGACCAAGGGCACCCAAAACCCCCATGTGTGAGTGAACAGCCTCCCCTGGGTCCCCATAGTGAAATCCGGCCTAAAGTGACCTGTGGCGCCCCCCCTGTGGATGGATCCGGC